>NC_135962.1:1451944-1516593 GCF_053455715.1 Rhinoraja longicauda | reverse complement strand
GATGAGAATGAGGCCATTCAGCCCACTGAGTCTACTCCATTCAATCTGTCTCTCCCTCTCACCCCCATCTCTTCTCCCCATAACCTTTGATGCCCTCACTAATCAAGAACCAGTCAACCCCTGCTTTACAATACCCAATGACCTGGCCTCGCGTGGCAACATAGGGCCTGTGCTGTGCCTTCCCATGTTGTATGTTCTACAACACACGTGTGCATTCGAGCAGACGTTTCTCTCACCTCTCCCCCACAAAGCTCGCCGTAACATACCAGCAAACACGGAGAGATATTGGGCCGGGCGGAACAAGGAGTGCATTTAGAACACAGTACAGCACAGGAACGGGCCCTTCGGCCCACAATGTCTGTGCCGTACAGGAAGCCAAGTGAAACTGATCTCATCTGCCTGTACATGATCCATATCCTCTATTCCCTGCACTTCCATGTGCCGATCTAAAAGCCTCTTAAACACCATTATGGTATCTCCCTCCACCACCTCCCCTGGCAGTGCGTTCCAGGCCCCCACCCCCCTCTGTAAAAAACACCCCACACATCCCCATTAAACTTTCCCCTCTAACCTGATAGTGATGCCCTCTAGTGTTGGACATCTCCACCCTGGAGAAAGATTCTGACTGTCTGCCCTGTCCACGCCTCTCATAATTTTATAGAATACTCCCTTTAAGTCTGCCCTCAACCTCCGACATTCAAGAGAAAACAATCCTAGTCTATCTGACCTCTCCCTGCAGCTGCAACCCTGTCATCCAGACAACATCCTGGAAATTGTGGGCATTTTGAAAAATAACTCATAAATTCACATATCACATGCATTCAAGAGAGAGCTAGATAGAGCTCTTCATGATAGTGGAGTCAGGGGGTATGGGGAGAAGGCAGGAACGGGGTAATGATTGAGAATGATCAGCCATGATCTCATTGAATGGTGGTGCTGGCTCGAAGGGCCGAATGGCCTCCTCCTGCACCTGTTGTCTATTGTCTATCTTTATTTTCAAATAGTTTTATTCAGAACTAGACATAGACATAGAAAATAGGTGCAGGAGGAGGCCACTTGGCCCTTTGAGCCAGCACCGCCATTCATTGTGATCATGGCTGATCATCCACAATCAGTAACCCGTGCCTGCCTTCTCCCCATATCCCTTGATTCCGCTAGCCCCTAGAGCTCTATCCAACTCTCTTTTAAATTCATCCAGTGAATTGGCTTCCACTGCCCTCTGTGGCAGAGAATTCCACAAATTTTTGTGCACAACCCGCAGGCATTGCCACTTTCATTTCACTGCACATCGAGTATGTGTATGTGACAAATAAATTTGACTTGACTTGACTTGACTTGAAATTCACAACTCTCAGGGTGAAAATGTTACTTCTCACCTCAGTTTTAAATGGCCTCCCCTTTATTCTTAGACTGTGGGTCCTGGTTCTGGACTCCCCCAACATTGGGAAATTGTTTCCTGCATCTAGCTTGTCCAGTCCTTTTATAATAAGGACACAAAGTGCTGGAGTAACTCAATGGATCAGGCAGCATCTCTGGAGAATATGCATAGGTGACGTTTTGGATAGAGACCCTTCTTCAAACTGATGTGGTGATCGGGGGGGGGGGGGGGGGGGCAGGGGTGAGGAAAGCTGGAAGAGAGGAGGGGCAAGATAAAGCCTGGCAAGTGATAGGTGGATGAAAGAACTGCAGATGCCGGTTTAAACCAAAGATGGACACACAAAGCTGGAGTAACTCAGCGGGACAGGCAGCATCTCTGGGGAGATTCCAGAGAGATATCTCTGGAGAGAACCCATTCCTTCTCTCCAGAGAGGCTGCCTGTCCTGCTGAGTTACTCCAGCATTGTGTGTCTATAGGTGATAGGTGGATACAGGTGAGTGGGGGATTTGGATAGGCAAATGGTTGGACAAAGGCCAGAGATGAATAGACAAGAGGTGTGAAATACGGATTGAAGTGTTGCAAATTGTGAAGCCAGAAGAAGGAATTAGGTGGAGGGGGAGGGGGAGGGGGAGAGGAAAAATGGGTGCAAATCCAGGTGGGCATGGGAGGCGGGTGGGGTGGAGGGTTTTGTAAGTTAGTCACCTAAACTTGGAGAATTCGATGTTCAAACCGTTGGGCTGTAAGCTGCCCAAGCAGAATATGAGGTGCTGTTCCTCCAGTTTGTGTGTGGCCTCACTCTGACAATGGAGGAGGCCCAGGACAGAAAGGTCAGCTTGGGAATGGGAGGGGGTGTTACAATGTTTAGCAACCGGGAGATCCAGCAGGCCTTGGCAGACCGAGTGCAAGTGTTCAGTGAAATGGTCGCTTGGTCTTGCCGATGTACAGGAGGCCACATCGGGAACAGCAGATGCAGTAGATGAGGTTAGAGGAAGTCTACGTGAACCTCTGCCTCACCTGCAAGGATGGAGGCGAGGGAGGAGGTATAGGGACAAGCTATGTTGAATGAGGTTTGCGGAATTCTCTGCCTCAGAAGGCAGTGTAGGCCGATTCTCTGGATGCTTTCAAGAGAGAGTTAGATAGAGCTCTTAAAGATAGCGGAGTCAGGGGGTATGGGGAGAAGGCAGGAACGGGGTACTGATTGTGGATGATCAGCCATGATCGCAGTGAATGGCAGTGCTGGCTTAAAGGGCTGAATGGCCTAATCCTTCATCTATTGTCTATTGTCTATTTGCATTAAAGATTGACGATTGTCATTTGAACAGGTTTAGAGGGATATGGGCCAAACGTGGGTGTGGGACTAGTGTAGACAGGGCATGTAGGTCAGCGCGGGCAAGCTGGGCTGAAGGGCCTGTTTCCATGCTATATAACTCTATGACCATACATCATTTTGGAAAAAGGAATATCTTTTGTAGTTTCTGTGGAAACTAAAATCAGTATCTGCTGAATGAAAACTGCAGTGGGATGGTGACCTTCAGTGTAAAACACTCCCAAAGTGCCCACATCATGGATCAGCAGGTCCTGCAATTTAGTAAAGGACATTGTGGGGAAATATTTGGCTGTTGTGAGAGGCGATACAGTTAATTAAGAAGTTGAAGAAGGGTTACACAAAAAGCTGGAGTAACTCAGGCAGCATCTCTGGAGAGAAGGAATGGGTGAGATTCTTTCGGATCGAGACCCTTCTTCAGAAACCAGCATCTGTCAATCCTTCCTACACAGTTGAAGAAAGGTCTTGACCAGAAACGTCACAATAGACAATAGACAATAGGTGCAGGAGGAGGCCATTCGGCCCTTCGAGCCAGCACCGCCATTCAATGTGATCATGGCTGATCATTCTCAATCAGTACCCCGTTCCTGCCTTCTCCCCATACCCCCTGACTCCGCTATCTTTAAGAGCTCTATCTAGCTCTCTTTTGAATGCATTCAGAGAATTGGCCTCCACTGCTTTCTGAGGCAGAGAATTCTACAGATTCACAACTCTCTGACTGAAAAAGTTTTTCCTCATCTCAGTTCTAAATGGCCTACCCCTTATTCTTAAACTGTGGCCCCTTGTTCTGGACTCCCCCAACATTGGGAACATGTTTCCTGCCTCTAACGTGTCCAACCCCTTAATAATCTTATACGTATCGATACGATCTTCTCTCATCCTTCTAAATTCCAGTGTATTCCTTCTAAATTCCACCTATTCCTTCGCTCCAGAGATGCTGCCTGAGTTATTCCAGTCTTTTGTGTCCATCTTCAGTGCAAACTAGCATCTGCAGTTCCTTCCCACACACTGAGTTAATTAAGTTTAGTTACAGTTGATAATTGTTAAAAGTGAGGGAAGGCGTAGGAGGTTCGGCATGTCCCCTACAACTCTCACCAACTTCTGCCACAGAAAGCATTTTATCAGGATGCATCACAGCTTGGTTTGGGAACAGCTCCATCCAAGACCACAAGACATTGCAGCGAATTGTGGATGCAGCCCAGACCATCACACAAACCAACCTCCCTCCCATTGACTCCGTCTACACCTCACGCTGCCTCGGCAAGGCCAGCAGCATAATCAAGGACCAGTTGCACCCTGGCCACTCCCTCTTCTCCCCTCTCCCATCAGGCAAAAGGTACAGAAGTGTGAAAACGCACACCTCCAGATTCAGGGACAGTTTCTTCCCAGCTGTTATCAGGCAACTGAACCATCCGACCACAACCAGAGAGCAGTGCTGAGCTACCATCTATCTACCTCATTGGAGACCTTGGGACTATCTTTAATCGGACTTTACTGGCTTCATCTTGCACTAACGTTATTCACATGATTCCCTTTATCGTGTACCTGTGCACTATGAATGGCTCGGTTGCAATCATAGAAACATAGAAAATAGGTGCAGGAGGAGGCCATTCAGCCCTTCGAGCCAGCATCGCCATTCAATATGATCATGGCTGATCATCCTAAATCAGTACCCTGTTCCTGCTTTTTCCCATATCCCCTGATTCCGTTATCCCTAAGAGCTCTATCTAACTCTCTCTTGAAAACGTCCAGTGAATTGGCCTCCACTGCCTTCTGTGGCATAGAATTCCACAGATCCACAACTCTCTGGGTGAAAAGGTTTTTCCTTATCTCAGTCCTAAAAGGCCTACCCTTTATTCTTAAACTGTGGCCCCTTGGTTCAGGACTCCCCCAACATGGGGAACATTTTCCCTGCATTTAGCCTGTCCAATCCCTTAAGAATGTTATATGTTTCTATAAGATCCCCCCTCATCCATCTAAACTCCAGCGAATTGTCTTTCGTATCATCTTACTGTTGACTGGGTAGCACGTTAAAAAAAGCTTTTCACTGTACCTTGGCACACGTGACAATAAACTGAACTAAACCAATACTTCATTGTAAATCGTCTCAGGCTTACTCCTAGTTTCATCGTTTTGAAACTGCAGACTTGTGCTCCAGAGGTCCAACAGTTCCAACACCCAGCAAAACCATAGGAGTTAGCACTCACTGTTAAATACCTCGAAGCTCAGAGCCTTAGTAACAGCAAAGCCACCCAGTTAGAAAGTGCGCATTTTCTATGGTCTTTTGTAAAGCAGATGCAACTCAGTGGGTCAGGCAGCATCTGTGGAGAACATGGATAGGTGATGTTTCACAGAGTGCTGGAGTAACTCAGCGGGTCAGGCAGCATCTTTGGAGAACATGGATAGGTGACGTTTCACAGAGTGCTGGAGTAACTCAGCGGGTCAGGCAGCATCTCTGGAGAACATGGATAGGTGACGTTTCACAGAGTGCTGGAGTAATTCAGCGGGTCAGGCAGCATCTCCGGGTATAGGTGACGTTTCGGGTCGGAAAACATCACCATATCCATCCTCTTCAGGCATGCTGCCTGACCCGCTGTGTTACTCCAACACTTTGTGTACTTTTTCTTCATGTTATGACTTCTAGCCTCGTGCTAGTTTAGTTTTAGTGGTCGTAGTGAACCTGAGCTGACACGTCCTTTAAGATGAGCACTGCACCAACATTTTGGTGCAAATAGATTCTTTGCTGCTCTGGTTTAACAGAGCCTCCATGCTCACAGTATCCATCTTGTACATAATGTATGGAGACCGATATGGATAAGTCTCTTCTGTTCATCGCACGCTGGCAATATAATTCCCTACGTGTACAGTTTGTTAAGCCCAAGATAGCTAAAACTACTTAATGCTTGGGGGCTCGTGGAAGGTGGAACTAATAAAATCTTGGGGCCTGAACTCTTCTAAGAAAGGTCTCTGGGATTAAGATAGACACAAAATGCTGAAGTAACTCTGGGTGGGAGCAGCATCTCTGGAGGGAAGGAACGGGTGACGTTTTAGGGTCGAGATCTATAAAACGAGGATACTTGTAACTCCATCGGCCGATGACATACAATAATGGGCGCAGAATGGTGGAGGAAGCACGGTCCCCAAATCTAGTTAGCAAATTAAGGACATGTCTGTAATAACAGTCGACTGCAGATGCTGGCTTGCCAAAAGAAGACACAAAATGCTGGAGGTTTTATTCTCCAGAAGTGCTGCCTGATCCGCTGAGATACACCAGCATTTTTTGTGTCCATCTTCACCATCGATTTTCCACAACCCTTGGTCACCAACTATCGAGAGCGGTCCTGACCTCCCATCTATCACATTGAAGATCACCGGGCTAACTTTAAATGGACTTCACCTTGCACTAAACGTTATTCCCTTCATCCTGTATCTGTACACTGTGAACGGTTTGATTGTAATCACGTACAGTCTTTCCGCGGACTGGATAGCAAGCAACAACAAAGCTTTTCACTGTACCTCGGTACAGGTGATGGTAATAAATGAAACTAAACTCTGATATCATACACCACTGTCGGGAAATTAGTTTTTGGACAAGCCATCTGAAAGCTCTCATGAATATTGTTGCAGCAACTGTGTGGCACGGTGGTGCAGCGGTAGAGTTGCTGCCTTACAGCGAATGCAGCGCCGGAGACCCGGGTTCCATCCCAACTACGGGTGCTGTCTGTACGGAGTTTGTACGTTCTCCCCGTGACCTGCGTGGGTTTTCTCCGAGACCTTCGGTTTCCTCCCACACTCCAAAGACGATCAGGTTTGTAGGTTAATTGGCTTGGTAAATGTAACAATTGTCCCTGGTGGGTGTAGGATAGTGTTAATGTGCGGGGATCGCTGGTCGGTGCAGACCCAGTGGGCCGAAAGGGCCTGTTTCCAAGCTGTATCTCTGAACAAAGACCTCCAAACAGCTTAGTTTATTAATCACATCTGATCCCTGTGAGATTCACAATGCATCTAAGACCCAGGTATCTCCATCACTCAGTGAGATTACTGAGGTTTACAATGGAATCCTGACAGCTTTGTGATATCGTCAAAACGTAGGCTGGACAATGGCTGGACAAAGGCCAGAGATGAAAAGACAAAAGGTATAAGATAGTCCTTCTATCTTTTGTCATCTGAGGCCTTTCATCTGCCTAACAAACCCCACCCTCCCCTGTGTCTACCTAAAACGTTTTCAGTCAGAGAGTTGTAAATCTGTGGAATTCTCTGCATCAGAAGGCAGTGGAGGCCAATTCACTGGATGTTTTCAAGTGCGAGTTAGATCGAGCTCTTAATGATAGCGGAGTCAGGGGGTATGGGGAGAAGGCAGGAACGGGGTACTGATTGTGGATGATCAGCCACGATCACATTGAATGGCGGTGCTGGCTCGAAGGGCCGAATGGGTTCCTCCTGCACCTATTCTCTATTGTCTATCACTCGTCCCTCCTCTCTTCCAGCTTTCTCCATCCCCCCTCCCCCATGCCCACCACATTCAATCCGAAGAAGGGTCCCAACCCAAAACGTCACCTATCCATGTTCTCCAGAGATGCTGCCTGACCCGCTGAGTTACTCCAGCACTCTGTGAAACGTCACCTATCCATGTTCTCCAGAGATGCTGCCTGACCCGCTGAGTTACTCCAGCACCTTGTGTCTTTTATTGTGAGCCAGCATCTGCTGTTCTTTGTTTCTCCCTTGCATATAGATTCACTCGTTACACACCTTGGTTTCTCTTTGCAGATCCATCTGATCACATAACAAATGACCACAGTGCAAAATGTCGAGACTAACACCCAAGGGACATTAGTTTAGTTTAGATTAGAGATACAATGCGGAAACAGGCCCTTTGGCCCACCGGGTCTGCGCCGACCAGCGATCCCCGCACATTAACACTATCCTACACCCACTTGGGACAATTTTTACATTTACCAAGCCAATTCACCTACAAACCTGTACGACTTTGGCGTGTGGGAGGAAACCGAAGATCTCGGAGAAAACCCAGGCAGGTCACGGGGAGAACGTACAAACTCCGTACAGACAGCACCTGTAGTCGGGATGGAACCCGGGTCTCCGGCGCTGCATTCGCTGTAAGGCAGCAACTCTACCGCTGCTCCACCGTGACGCCTGTTTCTTTCTTTTACAAATAGGGCGATACGTGATTTATGTTCACAAAAACCTGAGTGATCTAAAATCCATAGCAAAGTGGGTTTCCAGTGTGATATGATTTATGATGTTGCTGCTTTGAATTGTCAGACTAAGTCAGGTTGGTCTCAATTTCTAATGTAATGAAAATGAGCTGTAGGTGCTGATTTATACCAAACATAGACACAAAGTCTTCACGGTGGCGCAGCGGTAGAGTTGCTGCCTTCCAGCGAATGCAGCGCCGGAGACCCGGGTTCCATCCCGACTACGGGCGCCGTCTGTACGGAGTTTGTACGTTCTCCCCGTGACCTGCGTGGGTTTTCTCCGAGATCGGTTTCCCCCCACACTCCAAAGACGTGCAGGTTTGTAGGTTAATTGGCAGCGGTAAAATTGTAAATTGTCCCTAGTGCATGTAGGATAGTGTTAATGTGCGAAGATCGGCTCGGACTCAGTGGGCCGAAGGGCCTGTTTCCACGCTGTATCACTAAACTAAACTAAACTATGTGTACTCCAGTGATCTATCTCTCCACACACATGGGGAATTCTGTACAAAGGAGTCCATGATTTAACAGGATTGTATCACATTAAGGATTCGAGAGAGCAGGGGGGGAGGAAGGTTAAAGAGCAGAAAGAGCAGAAAATTGGAGACAGATAGTTAAACTAAAATTTGCCATATCATCCACGATTGCAAGTGCAAGGTCATCTCAGATTATTTGGAATGAAATACTGAAGAAGATAAACTAAAATGTAAAACTGTAAATTGTGGTGTTGTAGCGACCATAGAGAATGGTCCAGGTCGTCGAACCCTCGGATTGGCCAGCGAGGTCACGTGGGAACGCGACCAGGGGGATTGGTCCAGGGAACGACATCGCTGATTGGCCAGCGATGTCATGTGCGCGTTTGGCGCCCGTTTTAGTCAGTTCGGCGAAGTCTTCAAGGAAGACAGTAAGTTTGTATTGGTTGTCCTGTACCTTGTTGTTTAACTCTGTATTCGTGTATTGCGGCTGCAATAAACTTCGTCTACAACCAACAAGTTTCGGACTCGCCATATTGGTGACCCCGACGTGATCTGGACGATCACCGACTGAGCAGGAACCCGACGCCTCGTTGACGATGGCTGAGCAGGGCACACCGGAGTCAAGCGCGGCAGGCGTTCATCTTCCGTTATTTTGGACGTACGCACCGCAAGCTTGGTTTATCCACGCCGAGGCTCAATTCCATATAAAGAAGGTGTCGGACGAGTCCACGAAGTACTTCTACCTCGTCAGCGCGCTATCGCCGGACACAACCAAGCGCGTGATGCGGTTCATCGTAAATTCACCTGCGGAAGACAAATACGAGGCCATGAAGAAGGTATTACTACGAACCTTCGGGTTGAATAAGCATGGTGGTGCGGCAAAACTTCTGCACCTACCGGATCTTGGAGACCAACTGCCTTCCGTCCTCATGGCCGAAATGATGATGCTAGCCGGTGAGCATACGGATTGCCCGATGTTTGAACAGGCATTCCGCGAGAAACTTCCCGAGGATGTCCGACTGCTGCTTACGGATTGTTCTTTTAAGGACCCTGAAGCATATGCAGCGAAAGCGGACGCGCTCACAGCGGCAAAAAACAAGGCAAGTGGTTCAATCAACAAAGTCTCGACATCGGTGGCCACGCCACAGCGACGGCAAGATGGCGCCACGTCTCCCGCCAATTCTCCGAAAGCCCGCCAAAAAGATCCGCACAAGCGCGGCTGGTGCTATTATCACCTACGATGGGGTAACGAATCCCGCAACTGTCGTTTGCCTTGTACCTAGGCGGGAAATGCCTCGGCCGATCGTACATAGGGGCAGTTACAATTGGCCAGAACCGGCGCCTCTATGTCCATGATCGATTCACGGACACAGAATTTTTGGTAGACACGGGAGCCATCGTCAGCATAGTGCCGCCGACCGACCTCGAAACCAGATCGGGTAAGACAGGTCCCACCCTCATCGCGGTTAATGGCAGCCCAATTCGCACTTTCGGTACACGGAAGATGTCCCTTGTGTTAGGCCTCCGCACGTACGAATGGCCATTCATCACAGCCGACGTCAAACAAGCGATCCTGGGCGCAGATTTTCTCTGGGCTTTGTCACTGGTTCCTGATGTCCGCGGTAACAACCTCCGACCCTCTGCCGAAGATGAGCACGTCGCTCCGACAATCGCCTCCTCGCCCAGCCCTACTGTCCAGGCCGTCGTCGCGGCCCCCGACTCGTATGCTGCGATTCTGGCAGAGTTCCCAGAGCTGCTCGTCCAACGTTTTGACGCACCTTCGGCTAAGCACGGTGTGGTCCATCACATCCGCACCGAAGGCCCTCCTGTTTTCGCTCGGGCCAGGAGACTACCGCCAGACAAACTGGTGGTGGCAAGGGCGGAGTTCAGGAAGATGGAGGAAATGGGAATTGTCCGTCAGTCTGACAGCCCGTGGGCCTCGCCGTTACACATGGTCTCCAAGGCATCTGGGGGGTGGAGGCCATGTGGCGATTATCGGCGTCTCAATGCTGTCACCACGGCTGATCGCTACCCCATACCGCACCTACAGGACTTTTCATCTGGGCTGGAAGGAGCGGTGGTGTTTTCCAAAATCGATTTGGTGCGAGGATACCATCAGATCCCGGTGCGACCGGAGGACATACAGAAAACTGCAACTATTACTCCGTTCGGGTTGTTTGAATGGTTGCGTATGCCTTTCGGTTTAAAGAACGCGGCACAGGCTTTCCAGCGACTGATGGACCGCGTGGGCCGGGGTTTACCCTTTTTGTTTATTTATTTAGACGACATCCTGGTAGCCAGCCCCTCAGTGCAGGAACACCAGGCCCATTTGCGGACCGTGTTCCAGCGGCTCCAAGACCACGGGCTCATTATCCAACCCTCCAAATGTCAATTCGGCCTGCCTGCCCTCGATTTTCTAGGGCACAGAATTACTCCTGCCGGCGCCGCCCCTTTGCCGGAGAAGGTGGAAGCTATCCGGGCTTTTCCCAGGCCCACCACAGTAAAAGGGCTGCAGGAGTTCGTAGGCATGGTTAATTTCTACCATAGATTCGTTCCGGCAGCGGCGCGAGTCCTGCGCCCGCTTTTCCAATGCCTTGCAGGGAATCCGGTAGAGTTGTTGTGGTCCCCGGCTGCAGAGTCGGCTTTTACAGCAGCTAAGGCAGCCTTGGCAGACGCCACCATGTTGGTCCATCCGAGCCCCTCCGCCCCCACGGCCCTGACGGTTGACGCCTCTGACGTGGCGGTGGGTGGGGTTCTGGAGCAGCAGGTCGGTGGCCGTTGGCAGCCTTTAGCGTTTTTCAGCCGGCAACTAAATTCGGCCGAGCTGAAATATAGCGCATTTGACCGAGAGCTTCTGGCTCTCTATTTAGCTGTCCGTCATTTCAGGTATTTCCTCGAGGGCCGCCCATTTGTGGCATTTACGGACCACAAGCCATTAACATTTGCTTTTTTGAAATTGTCTGACCCATGGTCGGCCCGCCAGCAGCGGCACCTGACTGCTATCTCCGAATTTACCACAGATGTCCGTCATGTCGCGGGTAAGCTTAATGCCGTTGCTGACGCCCTGTCTAGACCTGCTTTTCCCCCTATTTCGGCGGTGGACTGCGAAGTGGATCCCCAGGAGCTCGCGGAGGCACAGCTCCTAGCGGATACCGTTTCGGCTTACCAGTCCACCACTTCGGGATTGAAGTTGGCCCAGGTAGCTTGTGGGTCGGAGGGCACGAAAGTCTGGTGCGATGTTTCTCTTCCCCGTCCCAGGCCGGTAGTACCGCCCTCCCTTCAGCGCCGGGTTTTCGATGCCATTCATGGGCTGGCGCACCCGTCCATCCGCTCCACCTCTGCCTTGGTAGCAGCGAGGTTTGTCTGGCATGGCCTGCGGAAACAGGTAGCGGGGTGGGCACGTTCCTGCGTGCCCTGTCAGACCGCTAAAGTCCAGCGCCACGTCCAGCCCCCCGTACAGGATTTCGGGGTCCCGGCTTTTCGTTTTTTCCACTTCCACGTGGATTTGGTCGGGCCTTTGCCTTCCTCCCGGGGCTACACCCACCTCCTCACGGTGGTGGATCGGTTCACCCGGTGGCCAGAGGCTTTCCCATTGTTTGATATCTCGTCAGCGTCTTGTGCTAGGACTTTGGCCCTTCATTGGGTAGCTCGTTTCGGGGTCCCGGCAGTTATTACAACTGACAGAGGGCCACAGTTCACTTCGTCCCTCTGGGCCGCGCTGGCGGAACTGTACGGGTCCAAGTTACAACCCACAACTGCATATCACCCCCAGGCAAATGGACTCGTAGAAAGGTTCCACCGCCAACTTAAGGCGTCCCTCAGTGCAAGGCTTGAAGGCCCGGACTGGGTAGACCAACTCCCTTGGGTTCTTTTGGGCATCCGGACTGCTCCTAAGCCAGATCTCGGTGCATCGTCCACAGAGCTAGTATATGGCTCGACACTTCGAGTACCCGGAGATCTGTTTCCGGACCCTTCAGCCCTGCTCCCTACAGTCCCATCAGCGTTAGCATCCCTCCGGGAATGGGTGGGCTCCCTGGCTCCAGTGCCGACTTCACGTCATGGGTGTCCCAAGGTACATGAACCGTCTTCCCTGAAGGACTGTGAGTTTGTTTTTCTGCGTAAAGATGCCCATCGCGCCCCGTTGCAGAGGGTCTATCAAGGGCCGTTCCGGGTTTTACGTAAGGGAACGGCTACTTTCACCTTAGACATGGGCGGCAAGAGTGAACTCGTCTCAGTGTCCCGGCTCAAACCTGCCCATTTGGACCCGGATCAACCAGTCCTGGTCGGTCAAACCCCTAGGAGAGGCCGACCTCCGTTAGTTCCGCCCAGTCCAGAAACCCCCGTTCCGACAGTTCCTCCAGGACCCCCCGTTTCGGCAGTTCCTCCAGGACCCCCCGTGCCGGTAGTTCCTCCAGAACCTCTCGTTCCGGCTGTGCCACCAAGTCCGGAAACTCCGGCTCCTGTGGTTCAGGCTGTCCCTCTCCGTACTCGTTATGGTCGCGAAATCCGGCTCCCAGCTAGGTTCCGCACCTCGGGTTCTGGGGGGGGTCATGTAGCGACCATAGAGAATGGTCCAGGTCGTCGAACCCTCGGATTGGCCAGCGAGGTCACGTGGGAACGCGACCATGGGGATTGGTCCAGGGAACGACATCGCTGATTGGCCAGCGATGTCATGTGCGCGTTTGGCGCCCGTTTTTAGTCAGTTCGGCGAAGTCTTCAAGGAAGACAGTAAGTTTGTATTGGTTGTCCTGTACCTTGTTGTTTAACTCTGTATTCGTGTATTGCGGCTGCAATAAACTTCGTCTACAACCAACAAGTTTCGGACTCGCCATAGTGTAGCCAAGTGAATGTGGAAGATCGACTGCCACTGCCATGGCTGATAACTGATGTGATGAACCAGATTTCTTATTGTAAAAACAAGGAACCGCAGGGGCTGGTTTACAAAATGAACCCACGTCGCTGGAGTAACTCAGCAGGGGAAGAAAGCTGAGAGAGAGAGGCAGGACAAAGTGTGGCAGTGGGGTGGCACGGTGGCACAGCGGTAGAGTTGCTGCCTCTCAGCACCAGAGACCCGGGTTCCATCCTGACTACGGGTGCTGTCTGTACGGAGTTTGTACGTTCTCCCCGTGACCTGCACGGGTTTTCTCCGGGTGCTCCGGTTTTCTCCCACACGCCAAAGATGTGCAAAGATTGTAGACTAATTGGCGTTGGTAAAATTGTAAATGTTCCCTCTTGTGTAGGATAGTGCTAGTGTGCGGGGATCGTTGGTCGGTACGGACTAGTTGGGCCAAAGGGCCTGTTCTCACATAGCATCTCTAAACTAAACTAAACATAGAAACATAGAAAATAGGTGCAGGAGTAGGCCATTCGGCCCTTCGAGCCTGCACCGCCATTCAATATGATCATGGCTGGTCATCCAGCTCAGTAGCCTTCTCTCCATACCTCCTGACCCCTTTAGCCACAAGGGCCACAGCTAACTCCCTCTTAAATATAGCCAATGAACTGGCCTCAATTACCTTCTGCGGCACAGAATTCCACAGACTCACCACTCTCTGTGTGAAGAAATGTTTTCTCATCTCGGTCCTAAAAGACTTCCCCCTTATCCTTAAGCTGTGACCCCTGGTTCTGGACTTCCCCAACATCGGGAACAATCTTCCCGCATCTAGCCTCTCCCACCCCTTAAGAATTTTATATGTTTCTATAAGATCCCCCCTCAGTCTTCTAAATTCTAGCGAGTACAAGCCTAGGAAGGTAAGAGGTGTACACAGGTGGGAGTGGGAGGGGGAGGGGGAGGGGGAGGGGGAGGGGGAGGGGGAGGGGGAGGTTGATAGGCAGACAATTGAATAAAGGCCAGAGATAAACATTATTACTAGTGCGTTTTGTTGAAGTAAAATATGATTTCAATTTCATATCACTTAGAAAAATCTCTGGTGCATTCTTCCTAGATTTCATTATGGGACAAAATGCTGTGGTCATGGTATCTTCTACACATGGCCTGCTTAGTCAGGTCACAGTGGAATTGGCCAGAGTCAGGATTTGAGAAACAATAGAGCTATTGATGGAAGGAAATCCTGCTTATTCTGCAGATGCACATCATGACATCCTGCTGACCTGTGCCGGCCTCACTACACACCAGCATATCAGCACTGAATGGGCTGCATCGGAGCCCACTCCTGCCTGCGATACTTTAAAGTCATTAACCTTCTCTGTCCTTGAGCACTATTTCTCCACTTCCAGAGAATAGTTCACTTCCACCCTCGCCATTGCTTTATTTATAGTTTTAGTTAGAGATACATTGTGGAGGCAGGCCCTTCGAGTCCACACGGACCAGTGATCAACTCTACTCTAGTTCTATCCCACACACTAGGAACAATTTACAGAATCCAATTCATCTACAAACCCGCTCGTCTTTGGAACGTGCGAGGAAACCGGAGCACCCGGAGAAAACCCATGCGGTCACAGGGAGAACGTACAAACTACGTGCAGACAGCGCCCGTAGTCGGGATCAAACCCGGGTCTCTGGCGCTGCAAGGCAGTAACTCTACTGTTGTGCCACTGTGCCACCCCATTGCTGATTCTTGTGATGGTACGCTTCAATATGGCTTACTGGCACTTCTAAAAAGTTAAAAGCTAGATTGATGTACAGCGGACAAAACTGTTGTACAAACTGTTATACGTTTAGGCTTATTATTGTCACGTGTACAGTGAAAACCTTTGTTATGCATGCTATCCAAACAGATCAGCTATAACCATACATAAACACATTCAAGCCAAACTCAAGTACAACAGGTAGATAGAGCAAAGAGGAAGATACAGAGTACAGAATATAGTTCTCAGCATTGTAGTGCATCAGTTCCAGAGACAAAGTCCAATGTCCTCAATGGGGTAGAGGTGAATCAGACAGTACCCTCGCTTATGGAAGGACCGTTCAGAAGCTGGATAACAGAGGGGAAGAAGCTGTTCCTGAGTCTGGTGATACACGCTTTCAAACATCTGTACCTTCTGCCACATGGGAGCAGGGAGAGGAAGGAATGAGTGCAGTGGGACAAGTCTTTGAATATGTTGAAGATAGACACTAAATGCTGGAGTAATTCAGCGGGACAGGCAGCATCTCTGGAGAGAAGGAACGGGAGAGAAGGAATATGTTGGCTGCTTTTCTGAGGCAGCATGAAGTGTAAATGGAGTCAGTATTGGGAAGTGTTATATGCGTACTGGCATCTTTTTGTCTACAACAAAACACTGCCCTCTCAAGTTTTCTTGTTACTGCTAAAACCTTAAAACAGTTACCACCACTCTGTACAGTTTGGGCCATGGAAGAGATTTGTTATTTTTTGGGATTGGCCACATGAATGCAAACCCAACAAGACCAAGACATGCAACACAGGTGAAAACTGAAGACTTAGATAGAGCTCTTTAGGGCTAACGGAATCAAGGGATATGGGGAGAAATCAGGAACGGGGTACTGATTGTGGATGATCGGCCATGACCATATTGAATGGTGGTAGAGGCTCGAAGGGCTGAATGGCCTTCTCCTGCACCTATTTTCTATGTTTCTAAAAGTAACAGGTGTGATCTGAGGAACATTGTTTTCTACTCAGTAAGTGGCAATAATCGAGAACTCACAGCCGTTAAAGTGGGTTGAGATATCGATGGGGATTTTTAAAGGGGGACTGGACAGATGCTGAAGGGTAATGAGGTGTTGGGGTAAGAGACACTCCTGGTCAGCAGGGACACGCCCCATGAGCAGTGGGCCTACTCCCCCATTACAGAGGTGGAGGGAGGGAGGGAGGGAGGGAGGGGGGGGTTGGGAGGGAGGGAGGGGTGGGGAGTCTCCCTGTCAGTTTGCTCCAGGGTCTGGCCAAGGTGGCCATTCGTGAGTCCAGGCAGCGGGCAGTCGAGGGTTCTGCCCTCTTCTGGGCCTAGGTCCATGCCCTCGTGTCCCTGGAGAGGGGGGGATGGGGTCGAGTGTATCGCAGGTAACGTTGACAATATTTTAATCTGATAGCTGTTTGATTGTAAACTGCCAATGGCTTAGAATTTTTTGTACTTAGAACATAGAAAAATGGGTGCAGGAGGAGGCCATTCGGCCCTTCGAGCCTGTACGCACCGGCATTCATTGTGATCATGGCTGATCATCCACAATCAGTAACCCGTGCCTGCCTTCCCCCCCATATTCCTTGATTCCACGAGCCCCTAGAGATCTATCTAACTTTTTTTAATTCATCTAGTGAATTGGCCTCCACTGCCTTCTGTGGCAGAGAATTCCATAAATTCACAACTCTCTCGGTGAAAAAGTTCCTTCTCACCTCATTTTCATATGGTCTCCCCTTTATTCTTAGACTGTGGCCCCTGGTTCTGGACTCCCCGAACATTGAGAACATTTTTCTTGCATCTAGCTTGTCCAGTCCATTTATAATTTTATACGTCTCTATAAGATCCCCTCTCATCCTTCTAAATTCCAGTGAAAACAACTTCTCTTTTAAATTCATCCAGTGAATTGGCCTCCACTGCCTTCTGTGGCAGAGAATTCCACAAATTCACAACTCTGGGTGAAATTTTTTTCTCTTCTCATCTCAGTTTTAAATGGCCTCCCCTTTATTCTTAGACTGTGGCCCGTGGTTCTGGACTCCCCCAACATTGGGAACATTTTTCCTGCATCTAGCTTGTCCAGTCCTTTTATAATTTTATACGTCTCTATAAGATCCCCTCTCATCTTACTTATAAGTAAGAATGTCATTATTCTATCTGGGACGTACAACAATAAAAACTCTTGACTCGTGAATCACCCCCTTGAGGCAGTGAGTGAACAGGATTGCCTCTGGCCTTTGACTTCTTTTAAATCGGGCTGTGATGGATATGTTGCCTTTCTGTTGCTTGTAAATAGTCCTACAGAAAATGTGTTTGGATAACACATATGGTGCAAGAAACAAACAAAGCAGCCACAAATCTGCTCAGAGAGCCTGGCACTGAGATGCTGCCTCTGAAACTGCTGTTGTAATTTACCACACACTGCTTTGAAGGCTATCTATCTATCTCTACCTCCACCATCTATCTACCTCTTTGATTTCCCGCCGACTATCCGTGAGCGGACTTTGCTGGCTTTACCTTGCACTAAACTTTATTCCCCGATCAGACACTGCACATGGATTGATTGTAACCATGTATATAGTTTGACTTTCCGCTGACTGGTTAGCACGCAACAAAAAGCTTGTCACTGTACCTCGGTGCACGCGAGGCTTGTATTCACTGGAATTTAGAAGGATGAGAGGGGATCTTATAGAAACATATAAAATTATAAAAGGACTGGACAAGCTAGATGCAGATGCAGGTTGTTCCGTGCCGAGACTTTAACACGGAGAGCTTCAAGGTGTTGCTTGTAGGTCAGCGGCCGATCTAGTTTCACCCCGAGGTATGTAGGAAATGGGTTGTAGGGTAGGGGTGACCCATTGAGGGTGATGGTTAGCTGGCGTTGAGCTTCCTTGTTGTTCAGGTGAAAGGCCGTTGTGGTGGTTTTTGCCACACTCAGTTTTAGTCTCCAGGTCTTAAGGTAGCCCGCGACAAGTTCCATATCCACCGAGAGCACATCCTCCACATTTGACCAACTCCTGTCCGAGTGCAGTAGGGCCAAGTCATCTGCGTATCCATACTGGCGCGAGGTCGTGCGTGACAGATCGCTGATATAGAGGTTGAAGAGCATGGGGGCCAGTACCGAGCCTTGGGGGACTCCGTTTCTTAGGCGTCGCGGTCGGCTAGATTGTCTGTCATATCATATCATATATATACAGCCGGAAACAGGCCTTTTCGGCCCACCAAGTCCGTGCCGCCCAGCGATCCCCGCACATTAACACTATCCAACACCCACTAGGGACAATTTTTACATTTACCCAGCCAATTAACCTACATACCTGTACGTCTTTGGAGTGTGGGAGGAAACCGAAGATCTCGGAGAAAACCCACGCAGGTCACGGGGAGAACGTACAAACTCCTTACAGTGCAGCACCCGTAGTCAGGATCGAACCTGAGTCTCCGGCGCTGCATTCGCTGTAAAGCAGCAACTCTACCGCTGCGCTACCGTGCCGCCCGGTCGCTGGCTGACTTGCTGACCTTACGTGTCGCTGGCCTTGAGTACAAAACTGTGGTTGGCAAGGATGTTGGCAAGGAACCGCAATAATTGATGGTCAGGGATGGTGCGGAGGAGCGTCAAGATCAGGCCCTGGTGCCACACTGTATCATAGGCGGCGGTGAGGTCCACCAGTGTGATGGTCAGGGATGGTGCGGAGGAGCGTCAAGATCAGGCCCTGGTGCCACACTGTATCATAGGCGGCGGTGGTGGGGCCCACCAGTGTGATCAGGCCCTGGTGCCACACTGTATCATAGGCGGTGGTGGTGGGGCCCACCAGTGTGATCAGGCCCTGGTGCCACACTGTGGTCCACCAATGTGATATCCGCCTTGTCATCCTTTTCGAAACTGTGTTCGATGTCATTGGTCAGCTTGACTATTTGGTGGGTGGTGAGGGTCGATGCTACAGCAGAAGCAGGGTCTCAATGTAGACAGTGGAGTTGTCTCTCTCAGACACAAAGAGTGATTTGTACTCGAACAGCAGTAACAGGGACAATTTTACATTGGGAACTCTGGAGCAGTTCAACCTTCAGAGCCTACCAGAGCTTTCATCAGCTGACTACTTGTTGTGTTCACGGCCAGGCAGTGTGGAGAATTTCATTGCAACCGTTCTGAACAAATGTATAATGTTCCTTTGTGTGTGTCATGTCAATGAATTGGTTCAAGCTTTGAGGCTGCAACTGATTCTCATCTTGTGGCCAGTAAACACGGAGTAACTCAAAATGTAGAAACGAAGGACTGCAGATGCTGGCTTATATCAAAGGTAGACACAAAGTGGCAGAGTAACTCAGCAAGTCAGACAGTCACTGATCCTCTTTCTCCAGAGATACTGCCTGACCTGTTGAGTTACTCCAGCACTCTGTGAAACGTCACCTATCCATGTTCTCCAGAGATGCTGCCTGACCCGCTGAGTTACTCCGGTACTTTGTGTCCTTTTGTGCATTAAGCAGCAACTGCAGTTCCTTGTCTCTATGTGCTATTTTGGAATCCTCATCGTTCAGGGAGTCTCCCGAGAGGACAATCTCAGTCCCAGATGGTACCTCTAGAAACTGCTGGTAATGGAGAAGAGAAGGGGAAGGTGAGTTAGCTTGATGTTTGTAACCTACACGTAGATTTTTCCCCGGAATCGGGGAATCGAGGACCAGAGGACATAGGTTCAAGGTGGAGAAAAGATTTAATAGGAATCTGAGGGGTAACATTTTTCACACAGAGGGTGGTGGGTACATGGAACAAGCTGACAGTGGAGGTTGTTGAGGCTGGGACTATCCCGTCGTTTAAGAAACAGTGAGACAGGTACATTGATAGGACAGGTTTGGAGGGTTATGGACCAAGCGCAGGCAGGTGGGACTAGTGTAGCTGGGACATTGTTGGCCGGTGTGGGCAAGTTGGGCCGAAGGGCCTGTTTCCACACTGTATCACTCTGTGACTCTATGAAGGGCCTGTTTCCACATTATGAATCTATGACTCTAGGTTGGAAAACCAGTCAGTCCAAAGCACGAGGGAGGAAAGGAGTGCAGATATTTTACTCTACTTTAGAGATACAGCACAGAAACAGGCCCTTCAGCCCACCGATTCTGCACCGACCAGCAATCACCTATACTCTAACACCATCCTACACACTAGGGTCAATTTACAATTAATTCCACAGCCTATTAACCTACAAACCTGCACTTCTTCGGAGTGCAGGAGGATACCAGAGCACCAGGGAAATGCTACGGAGTTACAGGGAGAACGTACAAACTCCATATAGACAGCACCCTTAGTCAGGATCAAACCCGGGTCTCTGGCACTGTGAGGCAGCAACTCATGGAAGATCATGGAAATGGACTTACAGCAGAGTGTGGGTGGGTAATGGAGAGTGGGGATTCTCATGTAGTGAGATGGTTGGAACTAAATGAACTGGTTGGAGAAAATGGTCACATTTCCCCAAATAGCTACGTTGTTATCTGGCCATCAGAGTGATGGTCGGCACGGACTCAATGTTCAGAGATACAGAGCTGAAACAGGCCTTTCGGCCCACCGGGTCCGCACTGACCAGCAATCCCTGCACATTAGCACTATCCTACACCCACTAGGGCCAATTTTTACATTTACTAAGCCAATTAACCTACAAACCTGGTCGTCTTTGGAGTGTAGGAAGAAACCGAAGATCTCGGAGAAAACCCACGCAGATCACGGGGAGAACGTACAAACTCCGTACAGACAGCTCCCGTAGTCGGGATGGAACCCGGGTCTCCAGCGCTGCATTCGCTGTAAGGCAGCAACTCTACCGCTGCACCACCAATGGGCGGAAGGGCAGTCTGAAGAAGGGTCTCGACCGAAACGTCACCCATTCCTTCTCTCCAGAGATGCTGCCTGACCTGCTGAGTTACTCCAGCATTTTGTGTCTATCTTTCCCTCCTGTATCTCTAAATGAATGAATGAAATGGTTTGATCCAATCTTCCACATAATAGGTTTCCAGACACAATGAGCTGCCTAACCTGCTGAATATTTGCAGCAATTCTCATATTTATTTCGAGCACTCAAAAAATGCCTCTTTGCCAGTGCGGAATTATGTGTGCAAAATATGATGTTTATTGTGAACACAGCTGAATGATGAACAAACATGGGACTCATTCTTCTTGTATCCGACAGCAGGAATTTAAGTCGCTGTGCAAATTAAAGTGAACTGTTTTGCAGGGAGTTGATTTTAAACTGCAAACACTCTTCAGATTAAAAAATCCTGCTTTGTTTGCCAAAAGCTGTTGACTTTATCCAAATAAATTAGCAAGTAGCCATGAATTAGTGATTAAACGATTTATAAACCATTGTCCTTCTGAGTCTTCGTGGTTTAGTTTAGTTTAGAGATACAGCATGGAACTAGGCTCTTCACACCACCAAGCCTACGCTGACCAGCAGGCTAATTCACTTGTTCCAACACTGTAGAGTTGTTTTTCATACGGCTATCAACTGAAAGCTTGTAAGTAACAACGTGTTGTAAATAGGGTTGCCAACTTCCTCACTCCCAAATAAGGGACAAAAGGTGACGTCACTGCCCCGCGTGACCTCACCCAGCCAGCGCTCCATCAATGGCCGCACGGGCGGGGAGGCGGGTTGCTACGCAACCTCCGTTAGGCGGCGCCCGGGCCTCCGGGCCTACACTGTCCCGGACTACAGCCGCCCCCGGGCTACTGTGTCCGGGCCTACAGTGTCCGGGCCCACAGTGTCCGGGCCTACACCGTCCGGGCCTACAGTGTCCAGGCCCACAGTGTCCGGGCCTACAGTGCCGTTCGGGCCTAATACGTGACAAGGGCGGTCCCACACGAGACAAACCAATTTAGCCCAAAATACGTGATGTCCCGGCTAATATGGGACAGTTGGCAACCCTGATTGTAAACTATCTTTTTATTCACAAAATGCTGGAGTAACTCAGCTGGTCAGGCAGCATCTCGGGAGAGAAGGAATGGGTGACGTTTCGGGTCGAGACCCTTTTTCAGACTATATTGTAAACTATCTTTCCTGGTTTAGTTTAATTTAGATATAGCACGGAGACAGGCCCTTTGGCCCACGATGTCTCTAGTTCTATCCTACACACTAGGGGCAATTTGCAGAGGCCAACTAATCTACACAACCCAAGTCTTTGGAGTGTGGGAGGAAACTGGAGCACTCGGAGAAAACCCATATGGTCACGGGGAGAACGTGCAAACTCTCTACAGACAGCACCCGTAGTCAGGATGGAACCCGGGTCTCCGGCGCTGTGAGGCAGCAACTTTACCGCTGTACCACCGTGCCGCCCTGTGTTGAGAGTAACCAGCTTCTGCCAAGCCCAAAGCTGAATAAGGTGGTGGCAATTTCTGTAGTGCTGCTGCAAGTACGAATGTCATTGTTCTATCTGGGACATACGGCAATAAAACACTCTTGACTCATTGCTCGAGATCAGAAGCTTGGCTTTGTGTTGGAAATGCATTGCAGACGCTAGTAAATCATGCCCCCCACCCACATCACTGATGGGAGGAGGAATGTGGAGCACTTGTGTCCAGAAACAAAAGGGCTTGTAAATTCAGGGGGAAACTCCTTTTTGTAAAAAAGGAAGAAAGAGTTGCTGTGCAAATTGATTACAAATGCTTTTGCCAAATTCCAAAGTCCTGCAAGCTCTGCTCCTGGTGTTAACTAGTTTGAGTTAATACTGAAGACAGACACAAAAAGCTGGAGTAACTCAGGCAGCATCTCTGCAGTGAAGAAATGGGTGATGTTTTGGGTTGGATCAGATTCATAGTACTGAGCTTGTAACCTGAGAGGTTTATTGGTTTAAATCCCACACATACTCATTTCTGAAGAAGGGTCACTCACGACCCTTCTTAATTTCACACCCGCCACCGGGAAGAAGGTACAGGAGCCTGAAAGCTGTCATGTCCAGGTTCAGGAAGATAGAAACATAAAAGTAGGTGCAGCAGCAACAACATTGGGTCCTTCGAGCCAGCACCACCATTCAAGATGATTATGACAGATCGTCCACAATCAGTACCCTGTTCCTGCTTTCTCCCCATATCCCTTGATTCCATTAGCCCGAAGAGTTAAATCTAACTCTCTCTTGAATGCAACCAGTGAATTGGCATCCTCTGCCTTCACTGGAATTTAGGATGATGAGAGGGGATCTTATAGAAACGTAGAAAAATATAAAAGGGACTGGACAAGCTAGATGCAGGAAAAATGTTCCCAATGTTGGGGGAGTCCAGAACCAGGGGCCACAGTCTAAGAATAAAGGGGAGGCCATTTAAAACTGAGGTGAGAAAAAACCTTTTCACCCAGAGAGTTGTGAATTTGTGGAATTCTCTGCCACAGAGGGCAGTGGAGGCCAATTCACTGGATGGATTTAAAAGAGAGTTAGATAGAGCTCTGGGGGCTAGTGGAATCAAGGGATATGGGGAGAAGGCAGGCACGGGTTACTGATTGTAGATGATAAGCCATGATCACAATGAATGGCGGTGCTGGTTCGAAGGGCCAAATGGCCTCCTCCTGCACCTATTTTCTATGTTTCTATGTGGCAGAGAATTCCATAGATTCACAACTCTCTGGGTGAAAAGGTTGTTCCAAACCTCAGCTTCCTCCCTACAATCATCAGACTATTAAACACTGCAACCTACAAATAGACTCCAAACTTCATAGTTGGAGACGTTATTTTTGATATTGCACTATTATTATCGATATATCTATCTGTTTTTAAAAAACATTTATACTGAACTTTATTGTTGTTTATTATGGGTTTTACAGAGTAATATGTTTACCTGTCTATAGTGCTACTGCAAGTATTTCATTGTTACTATTCCATTGTTTCATTTTCTATGGAGTGGTCTGCTGGAGCAGCAGCATCTCAGCAGTGGAAGGGAAGACTCGACAAGCTGGTCAGGAAGGCCAGCTCTGTCCTGGGTTGCCCCCTCGACTCAGTGCAGGTGGTGGGAGAGAGGAGGATGATGGCAAAGATAACATCACTGCTGGACAACGACCCCCACCCCATGCAGGACACTGTCACTGCACTGAGTAGCTCCTTCAGTGACAGACACCTTCACCCCAAGTGCGTGAAGGAGAGATATAGGAGGTCCTTCCTTCCTGCTGCTGTGAGTCAACAATAACAGTTAAGAACACACAGAAAACTGATGACAATTTATCCTTGTCTTTACTTTTATTTATAATGAATGATCTCTTGATCTCTTGCTATCCACTTTGCTGCTGTAACACTAAATTTCCCCGGTGTGGGACGAATAAAGGAATATATTATTATTGTATGGCAGAGTAGACTTGATGGGCCGATTAGCCTAATTCTGCTCTTATCACATAAGCATTTCTCCCTTAACATCTCGTGCCAAGAACTCCCTGTACAGTTATTGCCTGCTTTGATCTGTCATGTTCACATTCTCTTTGTACCCTTCCATATCTCCAGTTTCCCTCTCCCCCGACTCCCGTCCCTCCCCCACCCTAGTCCTTGCACTAGTTTCACTGTAGCCCTGTTGAGTTTCACTGTATCACTCATTATCACCTACCCTAGAGGCAACAATGGACCATTGTGAGCTCTACCTTTCCTTCATCATCGTTACTGTTTACATATCTTTCATTCATTTGTTCTATATCACTGTCTTTATTCCTTGTTTCCCTGTCGCCCGACTCTCAGCCTGAAGGGTCTCGACCCCAAATGTCACCCATTCCTTCTCTCCAGAGATGCTGCCTGACCCGCTGAGTTACTCCAGCACTCTGTATCTATCTTCAGTTATATATTAATTTGTTGGTCTGCACAAATGCAGACATTGGCAGCGGCACTTGCTTACAACGCAATAGTGAATGTACTTCAAAAGTCATTTTTAGTCTGATTTAGTTTAGTTTATTATTGCTCAGGTCCAAAGAAAAGCTTTTGTTTGCGTGTTATCCAGTCAGCGGCAAGACTATACATGATTACAATGCAACACAGGGTGGTGGGTGTATGGAACAAGCTGCCAGAGGAGGTCGTTGAGGCTGGGACTATCTCAACATTTAAGAAACAGTTGGACAGGTGCATGGATAGGACAGGTTTGGAGGGATATGGACCAAGCGCAGGCAGGTGGGACTAGGGTAGTGTTGGTCGGTGTGGGCAAGTTGGGCTGAAGGGCCTGTTTCCACACTGTATCACTCTGTGACTCTATGAAGGGCCTGTTTCCACACTGTATCACTGTTTACTGGTGCCCTCCCCTAATTCCCCATTTACTGGTGCTCCTCCTATTCACATATAAAGCCCTAAATGGACATTCCCCCCCCTACATCAAAAATCTTCTAACCCACCTCTCTAACTCCAGGTCCCTCAGGTCGGCCGACTTGGGGCTACTCACTATCCCGCGGTCTAGGCTTAAGCTCAGGGGTGACCGCGCTTTTGCGGTTGCAGCTCCTAGACTGTGGAACAGCATCCCTCTCCCCATCAGAACTGCCCCCTCCATCCACTCCTTTAAGTCCAGGCTCAAAACCTATTTCTACTCCCTAGCGTTTGAGGCTCATTGAGGAGGCGCTGTGAACTGTTTTGTATGTGCTGTTATATTTGTGTGCTACTGTATGTTTCATTTTTTTCCTAATCAGATGTACAGCACTTTGGTCAACGTGGGTTGTTTTTAAATGTGCTGTACAAATAAAATTGACTTGACTTGACTTGACTTGACTCCCCTAATACCCCATTTACTGGTGCCCTCCCCTAATGCCTCATTTACTGGTGCCCTCCCCTAATGCCCCATTTACTGGTGCCCTCCCCTAATGCCCCATTTACTGGTGCCCTCCCTTAATTCCCCATTTACTGGTGCCCTCCCCTAATGCCCCATTTACTGGTGCCCTCCCCTAATTCGCCATTTACTGGTGCCCTCCTGTATTGTTCTACTTTCTATTTTCTATGCTAAATTCCCTTCCCATTCCCAGGTTTAAAGCTGGGCTGGGATATTAAATTCACACGCAGACTGGGAATTTTGGAATGGCACTGTGGTACAACAGTAGCGTTGCTGCCAAACAGCGCCAGAGATTTCTGTGGTTGTCAGGGGTTATGGGGAGGAGGCATGAGAATGGGGATAGGAGGGAGAGATAGATCAGCCATGATTGAATGGCGTAGACTTGATGGGCCGAATGGCCTCATTCTACTCCTATCAGAGAGAGTTAGATTTAACTCGCAGGGCTAATGGATTTAAGGGATATGGGGAGAAAGCAGGAACGGGGTACTGATTTTAGGTGATCAGCCATGATCATATTGAATGGCGGTGCTGGCTCGAATGGCCTCCTCATGCATCTATTTTCTATGTTTCTAAGCCGTCCACACTGCACAGATAAAGGGTACAACATTTAGTGCAAGATGTAACATCGAAGTCCAATGAAGTCGGATTAAAGTTTTCTTGTAAAGCATTCCAAGACCATAGTGTCCCATTGCTGCAAGCTTTGAGGTAAAATTTGGCTCTTCAACAGTTTAGTTTATTGTCACATTTATTGTCACGTACAGTGAAAAGTTTTTTGTTGTGTGCTAGTGTTGTTTTCAGTGGAAAAACAATACATGATTACAATCGAGCCGTCCACAGTGTACAGATTCAGGATAAAGGCCACCACATTCAGTGCAGCATATAACATTTAAGTCGGATGAAAGATTTCTTGTTCCTCATGACATGCTCATGGTGGCCCATTACTGCAAGTTTCTTGAGGTAGAATTTATTTCTTCAACAGGGATACATTGGTATCCCACTATTTGGAAATAAAATTCATGTATAATCATTCTGCTGACTGGTTAGCACACAATAAAAAGCTTTTCACTGTACACATGACAATAAACTAAACTAGAATTCACACAGAGAATAAAACAGGCTGCTACTTTGCCATCACCCATTCCACGCCACTGCCAACTCATAGCTTCACCGACATCCCATTTACACTCTGCAACGTTTCTGAGTAACGTTTTCCAAAGGGAATGTCATCCAAGCCTCAACTGGTAGAATGAGATGAGTGCCAAAGTCAATAGTTCACTTGTTCAATGACAAACCTTTTGGCAGCTCTTGTCAAGTGATGAAGGCTGATGAGAGTAATCGGCAGCAAAAGAGTTGCAGCGCCAGAGAACCAGGCTCGATCCCATCTGTACGGAGTTTGTACGTTCTCCCCGTGACCGCGTGGGTTTTCTCCGAGATCTTCGGTTTCTGCCCACACTCCAAAGATGTAGGTAAATTGGCTTGGGTTTCTATACTTGGTGTCAGTGTAAATTGTCCCTAGTGTGTATAGGCTTGTGTTAATGTGCGGGGATCAAGGGTCGGTGCGGACTCGGTGGGCTGAAGGGCCTGTTTACACGGTATCTCTAAACTAAACCATTAGCTCTGCTTCTCCCTTCACACACAGTGCAGGACTAACTCAGTGGGTCAGGCAGCATCTCTGGAGACCAAAGGGTTCAAAGTGGAATTTAGAAGGATGAGAGGAGATCTTATCGAAACGTATAAGATTATTAAGGAGTTGGACATGTTAGAGGCAGGAAACATGTTCCCAATGTTGGGGGAGTCCAAAACAAGGGGCCACAGTTTAAGAATAAGGGGTAGGCTATTTAGAACAGAGATGAGGAAAAACTTTTTCAGTCAGAGAGTTGTGAATCTGTGGAATTCTCTGCCTCAGAAGGCAGTGGAGGCCAATTCTCTGAATGTATTCAAGAGAGAGCTGGATAGAGCTCTTAAGGATAGCGGAGTCAAGGGGTATGGGGAGAAGGCAGGAACGGGGTACTGATTGAGAATGATCAGCCATGATCACATTGAATGGCGGTGCTGGCTCGAAGGGCCAAATGGCCTCCTCCTGCACTTATTGTCTAATGTCTATTGTTTCATAGGTCTTTTATTGTCATGTGTACCATTTAAGGTACAGTGATATGCGTATTACCATACCGCCACACTAAAAAAAAGCAACAAGACACACAACTACATAAAAGTTAACCTGAACATCCACCACAGCTGATTCCCCACATTCCTCCGATGGAAGGCAATAAAATCCAATCTTCTTCCCTCATTCTTCTCCCGTTATCGGGGCAGTCAGACTATCCGTCGGGACGGTCGAAGCTCCCGCGTTGGGGTGATCGAAGCTCCCGCGTTGGGGCGATCCTGGGGCATCAGGGCAGCCAAAGCTCCTATGGCTTGGAGCTCCCGAAGTCGGTCTCTAATCAGGGACCGTGAGCTCCTCGATGTTAAAGTCCGCAGGCTCCCGCAGTTGGAGCTCCCGAAGTCGGTCCCCAGCAGAGGCCGCCAGCTCCTAGATGTTAGGCCGCAGTGCGGATGGAGATACGATATGGAAAAAAACGCATCTCCGTCAAGGTAAGAGATTCAAAAAAGTTTCCCCCATCCCCCCCCCCCATAAAACAAGCTAAAGAACACTAAAAACATATATTTAATACATACTACTTGTGCCTATTATGAGTGTAAGACCTAAAAGACAATGAATGCCAGTACTGGTAGTGGTATGTACAATAGACACAATGTGCTGGAGTAACTCAGCGGGACAGGCAGCATCTCTAGAAGGAAGGAATGGGTGACGCTTAGGGTCGAGACCCTTCTTCAGTCCCATTCCTTCTCTGCAGAGATGCTGCCTGTCCCGCTGAGTTAGAGTCATAGAGTCATAGAGTCCTACAGCACAGAAAGAGGCCCTTCGGCCCATCGTGTCCGTGCCGCCCGTTACCAACACAGTCTAATTTTAATCCCATTTTCCCGCATTTGGACCGTAGCCCTGAATGTTGTAGCATTTCAAGTGCCCATCCAAATGCCTCTTAAACTTTGTGAGTGTTCCCGCCTCCACCACCACCCCAGGCAGTGAGTTCCAGACTCCAACCACCCTCTGGGTGAAAAAGTTCTTTCTCACATCCCCCCGAAACCTCCCTCCCCGTACCCTGTATCTATGTCCCCTCGTTGTTGAACCTTCCACCAGTGGAAGAAGTTCCCCGCCATCTACCTTATCTATGCCCCTCATGATCTTGTACACCTCGATCATGTCCCCTCTCAGCCTTCTCTGCTCCAGGGAAAACAACCCCAGTCTGCTCAGTCTCTCCTCATAGCCGAGGCCTTTCACCCCTGGCAGCATCCTGGTGAATCTCCTCTGCACCCTCTCCAAAGCTATCACATCCTTTCTATAATGTGGTGACCAGAACTGTACACAATACTCCAGCTGTGGCCTCACCAGTGTTCTGTACAATTCCATCATTACCCCCTACTTTTATATTCGATGCCCCGGCTAATGAAGGCCAGTAACCCATATGCCTTTTTGACCACCCTGTCCACCTGTCCTGCTGCCTTCAAGGACTTGTGTACCTGTACTCCAAGGTCCCTCTGTACCCCTGTCTTCCCTAGGGTCCTTCCATTCATGGTGTACTCCCTCTCCAAGTTATTCCTGCCAAAGTGCATCACCTCGCACTTTTCAGGATTAAATTCCATCTGCCACTGCTCCGCCCATCTGACCATCTCATCTATATCTTCCTGCAGCTCGCAGATCCCTTCCTCGCTATTCACCCCCCCCCCTAACTTTGTGTCATCTGCAAACTTGCTGATCATGCCCTGTACGTTGACATCCAGATCATTAATGTAGATTACAAACAGTAAGGGACCCAACACCGATCCCTGCGGCACCCCACTGGACACCGGCCTCCAGTCACAGAAGCAACCTTCTACCATCACCCTCTGCTTCTGTCACTAAGCCAGTTTTTTATCCATTTTGCCAAGGTGCCCTGGATCCCATGGGCTCTTACCTTCTTGACTAGTCTCCTGTGTGGGACCTTGTCAAAAGCCTTACTGAAATCCATGTATACCACATCCACTGCACTACCCCCATCTACCTCCTTGGTCACCCCTTCAAAAAATTCAATCAAGTTAGTCAGACACGACCTTCCCTTAACAAAGCCATGTTGACTATCCTTAATTAACCCTCGATCCTCCAAGTGAAGACTGATTCTGTCCCTCAGAATCTTTTCTAGCAGCTTCCCCACCACCGATGTCAGACTCACCGGCCTGTAGTTCCCAGGTTTATCCCTACTGCCCTTTTTAAATAATGGCACCACATTAGCTATCCTCCAGTCCTCCGGTACATCCACTGTTGCAAGAGAGGCTCTGAAAATTTGTGCCAGAGCCCCGCAATCTCCTCCCTTGCCTCTCTCAGCATCCTGGGATACATCTCGTCAGGGCCCGGAGACTTATCCACTTTTAAGCCTGCCGGAGCCTCCAGCACCGCCTCCCTGTCAATAGCAATATGCTCAAGAACATCTCAACCCTCCTGCTCCATTTCTAAGTCCGCATTGCCCTCCTCCCTCGTAAAAACAGATGCAAAAAAATCAGTTACTCCAGCATCTTGTGTCAATATTTGGTGTAAGCCAGCGTCTGCAGTTCCTTCCTACGTAAGGATGGCTGGGGCCGTAACAAAGGCACAATTGTTAACTGCTTGTCTGTTGTCTGTTGCTTCTGTCACTCCACTTTGTCTTTAGAAGAGGATACAAAGCATTTCAGGAACATTCCATGTTTGTCCTAGAAACATAGAAAATAGGAGCAGGAGTAGGCCATTCAGCCCTTCAAGCCATTCAAAATGATCATGGGTGATCATCCACAATCAGTACCCCGTTCCTGCTTTCTCCCCATATCCCTTGATTCCGCTATACCCCTAGAGCTCTATCTAACTCTCTCTTGAATAGATCCAGTGAATTGGCCTCCACTGCCTTCTGTGGCAGAGAATTCCAGAGAAGTATCATTCCTATCATTGAAGATGCTTTTTAGAATTAACAACAGATAGTCACCCCAAACATACACCAAAGCCAATCTTTGCAAGGTATTGTATCACTTGCATTTGTTGAATGTGGACTATAGGAGGCTGAAATCTCCCACCTTTAAACTTAGAAAATCTGGTTTTCGCCTTTAGTTTGAGAGACACAATGCAGAAACGGGCCCTTCGGCCCATCGAGTCCGCGCTGACCACAAATACCCATTCATCAGCACCATCCTACACACTAGGCACAATTTACAATCTTTACTGAAGCCAATTAACCGACAAGCCTGCACGTCTTCGGAGTGTGGGAGGAGACCACAGCACCCAGAGAAAACCCACGTGGTCACAGGGAGAACGTACAAATACCGTACAGTCTTCTAATCATTTAAAAATGGATCAACGATTCACTAAGTAGAAAAAAGTGACCAAACTTTTTCAGTGCAATGGGATCATGCTTAACAAATCAAGAGGATAGGCAAGGGGAGAAGACAGGCATGGGGTATTATTGGGGACGATCAGCCATGATCACAATGCTCGAAGGGCCGAATGGCCTCCTCTTGCACCTATTTTCTATGTTTCTATGTTTTTGTATGATAATCTATGAATAGGTGAATTCCTTCCTTGAAGGTCGAGTCGCAGGTGGATAGAGTGGTTGAAAAGGCTTTTGGCACATTGGCCTTCATCAGTCAGAGTATTGAGTGTAGAAGTTGGGAGGTCATGTTGCAGTTGTACAAGACGTTGGTGAGGCTGCATTTAGAGCATTTTGTTCAGTTCTGGGCACCATGTTATAGGAAAGATGTTGTCAAGATGGAAAGGGTACAGAGAAGATTTACGAGGATGTTGCCAGGACTAGAGGGTGTGAGCTTTAGAGAGAGGTTGAGTAGGCTGGGTCTCTATTCCTTGGAGCGCAGGAGGATGAGGAGTGATCTTATAGAGGTGTACAAAATCATGAGAGGAATAGATCAGGTAGATGCAGAGTGTCTTGCCCAGAGTAAGTGAATCGAGGAACGAAGGGCATAGGTTCTAGGTGAAGGGGAGAAAATTTAATAGAAATCTGAGGGTAGCCTTTTCACACAAAGGGTGGTGTGTGTATGGAACATGCTGCCAGAAGAGGTGGTTGAGGATGGGACTATCCCAACATTTAAGAAACAGTTTGACAGGTACATGAATAGGACAGGTTTGTAGGGATATGGGCCGAACGCGGGCAAGTGGGACTAGTGTAGCTGGGACATTGTTGGCTGGTGTGGGCGAGTTGGGCCGAAGGGCCTGTTTCCAAACTGTAGGATTATATTACAATAAATTGTTTTGGATTTTATCTCTTGATAACACAGTTTGGAAAGATTTTGAGTACTGGCACCAGGTTTTGATATGTGATGGGGTGATCTGACACATGTTCTAGAAGCTCTGACTCAATGTTAGTCTTCCTGTCATTAATCTACGTCGTGCTGTCAGGCACTAAAGCAGACACTAATCCGCTGTAAACTCTCATCTTTCTAAGGAACTGGCCATTACAAAGATTAAGAATTGATTGAGCACAAATGTTTTTTGTCATTCTACTTCAATTAATTTATTTGTCTCCATGGCTGATCAACACATTAGGTGGTGCAGCGGTAGAGTTGCTGCCTTACAATGAATGCAGCGCCGGAGACCCGGGTTCCATCCTGACTACGGGTGCTGTCTGTACGGAGTTTGTACGTTCTCCCCATGACCTGCGTGGGTTTTCTCTGAGATCTTCGGTTACCTCCCACACTCCAAAGACGTGCAGGTTTGTAGGTTAATTGGCTTGGTGAATGTAAAAATAGTCCCTAGTGGGTGTAGGATAGTGTTAATGTGGCCAGGACTAGACCGGACTAGATCGCAGGTCGGCGTGGACCCGGTGGGCCGAAAGGGCCTGTTTCCATGCTGTATCTCTAAACTAAACTAAAATCTAAAGACTAAATCCAATGTAAAGTTAGAGTTTTACAATTTTCAAACATTTCTATTGTGCCATGTTTGGTACTGATGTCACTTCAAGTGCTGAAAACCCACTATGTTAGTTTATGTGGAGACACAGCATAGAAAAAGGCCCTTCGGCCCACACCGACAAGCTGACTGCGATTTCACACAATGGTGTAGTTTAGAGACACAGCATGGAAAAAAAAACCTTCGGCCCATCGAGTTCATGCTGACTGACAATCATCCGTTCACACACTAGTTTAGTTTAGAGATATAATGTGGAAACACACCCAGTCCACACCGACCAGCGATCCCCCGGACACTAACTCTATCCCACACACTCATCTACAGAAGCCAATTAACCTACAAACACACCCAGTCCACACCGACCAGCGATCTCCCGGACACTAACTCTATCCTACACACTCATCTACAGAAGCCAATTAACCTACAAACACACCCAGTCCACACCGACCAGCGATCCCCCGGACACTAACTCTATCCCACACACTCATCTACAGAAGCCAATTAACCTACAAACGTCTTCAGAATGTGGGAGGATGCAGAGCACCCGGAGAAAGCCCACGTGGTTACGGGGAGAACGTACAAACTCCATACAGACAGCACCCGTAGTCAGGATGGAACATAGGACCCTGGTGATGACAGGCAGCAGCAACTCTATCACTGCGGCCCAGGTGCTCTGCTTTTCTCCCACATCCTAAAGACGTGCGGGTTTGTAGATTAATTGCCCCTCGTGAGTAAAGGGGGGTTGAGAAACGTGGATAACACAGAACTAGTGTGAACGGGTGATCGCTGGTCAGTGTGAACTTGGTGGGCCGAAGGGCCCGTTTCCATGCTGTATCTCTAAAATAAACAGAATTAGTACAGATAGTATGACGGTCATAGTGATACAGTGTGGAAACAGGCCCTTCGGCCCAACTTGCCCAACAATGTCCCAGCTGCACTAGTCCCACCTGCGTGCGCTTGGTCCATAAACCTCCATACCTGTCCTATCCATGTACCTGTCCAACTGTTTCTTAAACGATGGGATCAACTACCTCCTCTGGCAGCATGTTCCATACACCCACCACCCTCTGTGTGAACAGACGAGTTGAACCGGTACTTTGGATCTGTCTTCACTAAGGAAGATACAAGCAATCTCCCAGATGTTCTAGTGGCCAGAGATCCTAGGGTGACGGGGGAACTGAAGGAAATCCACATTAGACAGGAAATGGTGTTGGGTACTGATTGAGAATGATCAGCTATGATCACATTGAATGACGGTGCTGGCCCGAAGGGGCCGAATGGCCTCCTCCTGCACCTAATTGTCTATTGTCTAACAGTCTGCATTGTCGAGGTAGGCTGAAGGCCCCATCTGTTCAATACAAACTCAACAGCTGCACAATATATTGCACCAGGGAAATAAAAGTCAATCTGCCTCCGCACCCTGGCCCTGATGCCATTTACATTGCAGAATAATGGTGAACTTGAGTAAAAGGCGCTGATAATGCAATGTTCCCAGTGCCTTGTGTAGGAGGCAACTGCAGATGCTGGTTTACACCAAAGATAGGCACAAGATGCTGGAGTAACTCAGTGGGACAGGACAGGCAGCACCTCTGGAAGGAAGGAATGGGTGACGTTTCGGGTCGAGACCCTCCTTCAGTCTCTTCCTTCTCTCCAGAGATGCTGCCTGTCCCGCTGAGTTACTCCAGCATCTTGTGTCTATTCCAAGTGCCTTTCTGTTTATGTTAGTCTCTCTCTGTTTCCGTGGTAATAACATTGTACAATTATTTTGGACGTCCAGGAGCAACAAAATTAAAAGTCTGTTGCTATGACAGTGGCTGCAAATAGTGAGCTGAAGGGGGAAGAGAGCCAAAAGGAATGCAATTTCATCTTTGTGGCCCAGATATTAATTCATAATTTGGATCTTTAAAGCTACAAAGAACTCGATTGTTTTTTTCTTCTTGTCTTTGCACATGGCACAATGAGCTAATTTAATTTTTAAAAATTAGATTGCTTTCCTTCTCGAAATTTAACCTTTATGATTTAAAAAATAAAGCCAAACTTGGCCAAATGTGCAGCATCCCAAAGTTAATGGCGGTAGCAGTGAAGAAACAAGGAACTGCAGGTGCTGGTTTACCAAGGAAAAGACACAAAGTGTTGGAGGAACTCAGTGGGCAGGCAGCATCCCTGGAGAATAATAAAATAATCACATAATAATCACAACAGCAAGTGTTTGATCCTGTGAAATATACAGGGAGACTAAAGTGATTTTAATTAGTACAGTTCCAGTAAATAATTCTTCATCAAGAGTTGGCGCAGCAGTAGAATTACTGCCTTACAGCACCAGACTACGGGTGCTGTCTGTACGGAGTTTGTACGTTCTCCCCGTGACCTGCGTGGGTTTTCTCTGAGATCTTCGGTTTCCTCCCACACTCCAAAGACGTACAGGTTTGTAGGTCAATTGGCTTGGTATAAATGTAAAATTGTCCCTAGTGGGTGTAGGTTAGTGTTAGTGTGCGGGGATCGCTGGTTGGCACGGACTTGGTGGACCGAAGGGCCTGTTTCCATGTGTATCTCTAAAATAAACTACATTAACTTTGTTAGCAGTTTGGTTTGGTTTGGCAACAGCTCCATCCAAGACCGCAAAAAATTGCAGCGAATTGTGGACGCAGCCCAGACCATCACACAAACCAACCTCCCTTCCATTGACTCCATCTACACCTCACGCTGCCTCGGCAAGGCCAGCAGCATAATCAAGGACCAGTCGCACCCTGGCTACTCCCTCTTCTCCCCTCTCCCATCAGGCAAAAGGTACAGAAGTGTGAAAACGCACACCTCCAGATTCAGGGACAGTTTCTTCCCAGCTGTTATCAGGCAACTGAATCATCCTACCACAACCAGAGAGCAGTGCTGAACTACTATCTACCTCTGTGATGACCCTCGGACTATCCTTGATTGGACTTTGCTGGCTTTACCTTGCACTAAACGTTATTCTCTTCCCTTGTATCTCTGCCCTTTGAATGGTTCGATTGTAATCATGTATTGCCTTTCCGCTGACTGGTTAGCACGCAACTAAAGCTTTTCACTGTACCTCAGTACACGTGACAACAAGCTAAACTGAGCTCAAATATGTATCATATTCCGAAGCATTCCGTGCCTGGTACAGGCTCCGCGCGGATGAACTAAAGCACGGACTTTGAACATTGCGCCAAAACTGCATAAGGAACAAAACTGCGGCGGTGAAGTCTCGCGGTGATGGGGCCTTGCGGTGGTGAAGTCTCGTGATGATGCGTCTTGCGGTGGTGAAGCCTCACGGTGATGGGCCTTGCGGTGGTGAAGCCTCGTGGTGATGGGGCCTTGCAGTGGTGAAGCCTCGTGGTGATGGGCCTTGCTGTGGTGAAGCCTCGCAGTGATGGGGCCTTGGCGGCGGTGAAGCCTCGTGGTGATGGGGCCTTGCGGCGGTGAAGCCTCGCCGTGATGGGGCCTTGGCGGTGGTGAAGCCTCACGGCGATGGGGCCTTGGCGGCGGCGGTGAAGCCTCTCGGGTCGAAGAGAGCGTGGAGGGGGAGGGGAAGAACAATGGAGGACCAGGCCTGGGGGGATCGCTGTGGGGGTGGGGGAATAAAAGGAGGAGCCGGCGTTTGTAACTTTGTCCGCGCTGTAGGTGGCCACTATTTGTACACATTGGGCACGCAAGCAAAGAATCTCACTGTCCCTGGTCACATGTGACATTAAAGTATTCCTACTCCTCCTTCCTAAACCTGGAGCCTCTTGCGTGGGGCTCAGTAGGTTATTCCTGTACACTTGCAGATGGGGGATATGGTGAGAATCTACTGGGCTGTTTTTAAGGAAAAGAATCCGTGCCGCCCAGCGATCCACGCACACTAAACTACACACACTAGGGACAATTGGACATTTATACCCAAGCCAATTAACCTATAAACCTGTACGTCTTTGGAGTGTAGGAGGAACCGAAGGCACGGGTTACTGATTGTGGATGATCAGCCATGATCACAATGAATGGCAGTGCTGGCTTGAAGGGCCGAATGGCCTCTTCCTGCACCTATTTTCTATCTATCTATCCATGTATCTATAATCTCACTCTGTTAACAATTAACACATGTGACAATAAAAAGCACTATTGACAATTTATTGAGCATCTTAAATTGGTGAACCAGCTCCAACTACTAAAATGAGTGATTATGAGCCAATCACTTTCATCTCACGGTGGGCAGCTCATACACTTGGTTGACTTCCAGATGGCCATGATTTCTGTCTGCGTATTGTTTGGGAAGTCGCCTTGGCTGAGAGAGTTGGTGAATAAAACCCTACAGGCTCTGGGGATTGGCAAATTGTCAAACGTCAGTCCAGGGTTTGCCCATGTCATGGCAGCCATTTTACCATGGCGACTAAGTGAGGCCTGTTAAACTGGTCTCCATGGAAACTGGCTGCAGAAGTTCAAAACATCCAGAATCCCAATGATACTTGTAGTGCTGTGAAGATCTCAGTCAGATCAGCCCAGTGTGAAGTAGAAGAGAGGACGTGGAACACGTTTAGAAGAGCACAGTGGCGCAGCGGTAGAGTTGCTGCCATGCAGCGCCGGAGACCCGGCTTCCATCCCGATTACGGGCACTGTCTGTACGGAGTTTGTACGTGCTCCCCGTGACCTGCATGGGTTTTCTCCGAGATCTTCGGTTTCCTCCCACACTCCAAAGACGTGCAGGTTTGTAGGTTAATTGGCTCGGTAAATGTAAAAACAATTGTCCCTAGTGGGTGTAGGATAGTGTTAATGTGCGGGGATCGCTGGTCAGCGCGGACCCGGTGGGCCGTAAGGGCCTGTTTCCGCGCTGTATCTCTAAACTAAAGCTAAACGGTACAGCACAGGAACAGGCCCTTCAGCCCACAATGTCTGTGCTGAACATAATGCCAAGTTAAACTGATCTCATCTGCCTGTACATGATCCATATCCCTCTATTCTCTGCATTTCCATGTGTCTATCCAAAAACCTCATAGATGCCACTATCGTATCTGCCTCCACCACCACCCCTAGTAAAGCATTCCAGACCCCCACCCCCCTCTGTGTAAAAAACACCCCACACATCTCCATTAAACTTTCCCCCTCTCACCCGATAGCAATGCCCTCTGGCATTGGATGTTGGACATTCCTACCCTGGGAAAAAGGTTCTGACTGTCTACCGTCTCTGTGGCTCTCATCGTTTTATATCCTATCATGTCTCCCCTTAACCTCTGATGTTCCAGAGCCTATCCACCCTCTCCCTGTAGCCGAGACCTTCTAATCCAGGCAGCATTCTGGTAAACCTCCTCTGCATCCTCTCCAAAGCAGAATGGTGCAGCTGGTAGACCTGCTGCCTCACAGCACGAGAGACCCATCTTGACCTCCTGTGCTGTCCGTGTGGAGTTTGCACGTTCTCCCTGTGACCGCGTGGGTTTTCTCCGGGTGCTCCGGTTTCTTCCCACATCCCAAAGACGAGCGGGTTTGTAGGTTAATTGGCCCTCTGTAAATTACCCCTGGTGTGTAGGAAGTGGGTGAAAAAATGGGATAACAGCGAGTTATTGTGAACGGGTGATGGATGGTCAGCATGGACTCAGTGGGCCGAAGGGCCTGTTTCCATGCTGTATCTAAACTAAACATCCTTACTGTAATGGGGCGAAGAGAACCTATACTCAATACCTCAAACATGGTGTAGCCAGGCGAATATAAAGAGAATGGCATCTGCCAAAACTCATCGTAAGCGATCTACTGATGGGACTGGTGCATCAAGGGCTATTAAATGGCCTTGCAGATGTACTAATCACCAGTGGGGATGGGAAGCAGCCTCAGCCACACCTCAGCCACAAGGTTTGTCCGGGGGTCAATAGTTCAGATGAGAGACTTTACTCTTTTTCTTCAGCTTTTTAAAAATTAATCAAAAATATTTATTCAAATATTTAAATAATATACAATCCAGTAAAACCAAAACCGATCCCACCAGCATAATGCAAGATAAACAATAAACTACTATACAACTATCATACATACACTCCTTGTCAAGAATGCATTCCACCCCCCCTTCCCCGCGGTGCCCAGCGGTCCCGGAAACCCCTCAGGGTGCCCGTGGACAGTGCCCAGCCCCTCTCTAACCCCACCCGGGCACGGACATAACCCCGGACAAGGGGCAGGCAGCCGGCTCGGGCAGAGCCCTCTTCCGCCTGGCGCCGTGACTCGCGGATGGCCAGCTTGGCCAGGCCCAGGAGCAAACCCAACCCAACCAGGACATCCTCGACCCCACCCTCCCCCCTACGCACAGGGTGGGAGACTTTACTCTTGGAGTGACAAGAACTCAAGACATTTATATCTCATGATCTGTTACGATTTAATTGTCATGGAGTCATGGAGTCACACAGCACAAAACAGGCCCTTCAGCCCAACTCATCCACGTCAACCAACATGCCCCTTCTACACAAGTCCCACCTGCCTGCGTTTGGCCCACACCCTTCTAAACCATGGTCCAAATGTCTTATAAATGGTGTTATAGTCCCTGCCTCAACTACCTCCTCCGGCAGCTTGTTCTACATACCGTCCAACCTCTGAGTGAAAAAGTTACCCCTCAGGTTCCTATTAAAACTTTCCCCTCTCAGCTCAAACCTATGTCCACTGGTTCTTGATCCCCCTACTCTGGGCAAGAGACTCTGTGCATCTACCTGATCTATTCCCCTCATGATTTTGTACACCTCTATAAGATCACCCCTCATCCTCCTGCTCTCCAAGGAGTAAAGTCCTAGCTTTATCGTACATGCCTCAACTACCTCCTCCGGCAGCTTGTTCCATACACCCAGATACAGCGCGAAAACAGGCCCTTCGGCCCACCGGGTCCGCGCCGACCAGCGATCCCCGCACATTAACACTATCCTATACACACTAGGGACAGTTTTTACATTTACCAAGCCAATTAACCTACAAACCTGTAAGTCTTTGGAGTGTGGGAGGAAACCGGAGATCTCGGAGAAAACCCACGCAGGTCACGCAATTTGTTCTCAACAAATTGAAAGCGAATCTTAACCCATGCAATTAAATACACACGGCAGTCTACGGGAGATATTATCAGGACTGGCAGATTGAGCACACATTAACCAGGCTCCAATAATCTCCTCAGATAAGCTGCTTTCTTAAGCGTTCACATCACATATTGCAGAACAGCAACAACAACAAACTGCCTTTAAATAGAACACTGAGGGTAACAGAGCGTACAGGGAGGACAGGGAGAAATAGAATTTTAATTGCTTACTAGGCCAAGTGGACCCATTGGGCCCAAACCTCTCCTGCATTGGTGCAGCACCCTCTCCTCCCCTTCTCCCTCCGCCCCTCTCCCTCTCTCCCTCCCCCCTCTCCCTCTCCCCCGCCCCTCTCCCCTCTACCCCTCCCCCCTCTCCCCTTCCCCCCTCTACCCCTCCCCCCTCTCCCTCTCTCCCTCCACCCCCCTCCCTCCCTCCACCCCCTTCCCCGTCCCCCCACTCCATCCCCCTCAACCCCCCCTTATCCTCCCCCCTCCCCCCTCCACCCTCCCTCCCTAAGAGATAGATTTAAACTTTAAAATCTGAATAACTTCAAAAATATAACACCGATTTCAATGAAACGTCTTCCATTAGCACCAAAGGGACGACGGTGAGTAAGGTGGGCCTAAAACTGTTGCGCTATCGTGTACCGTTTTGGCTGTAGTTCAGGAACAAACAAACGAGGGTTTTAGTATATTGATTATGGAGCAGCCATGGTTTTGTCAAAGAAGGAACCATTAAGTGGCATCTTGGAGGAGAAAGGAGAGCGAGAGAGACAAGGAGGTCGAGTACTATTTTAGTAAGACTAGTCCTTTCCATGGGAACCTGATTAAAAATGCCCACCGCAGAACCCCCCTGCAGCCGTCCAAAGCTCGTTTAATTTAGAGATACAGCACGGAAACAGGCCCTTCGGCCCACCGGGTCCGCGCCGACCAGCGATCCCCGCACATTAACACCATCCTGGGTATAGTGTGTCAACGCCAACTCCTATTCAATGGCAAAACTGACTCACCTGTGACGAAGCAGAAACCCCAGCAGTCCCTCTGATAACCCACAACTGTGTCCGCCTTTCACAATGTAAGAACTAGAAGCTGCCATCTGCACAGCCAAAATAGGTAACGCTGCAGGTCTGGATAACATCATGACTGAACAGATCAAGCACCTTGCACCAACTGTAAAGCAGTGGCTGCTGGCCATGTTTAACACCGGCATGGAGAGATGTCACAGCCCAATGATCTGGCGTTGCGCACGTATAATAGCATCGCTGAAGCCAGGCACAGATCCTTCAGCAACAAAGAGCTACAGACCAATATCACTGCTTCGCCACACCTACAAGCTGTTTGAGCGACTCATCTTGACCCGCCCCAGCCAGGTGATAGAGCCATCCCTAATGAAGGAGCAGGCAGGGGTCCGGGCTGGGTAGTCCTGCACAGGTCAGCCTCTCAATCTCACCCAGCACATAGAGGATGGCCTTCAGGAAGGTGGTATCACAGGTGCTGTTTTTGTAGACCTTTCAGCCGCTTATGATACAGTAAACCATCGCCGACTGTAACACAAAGTACTTAATCTGACACACAACTTGCATCTAACCAACCTGGTGAAGACTCTGGTTGCAAACAGACACTTCTTTGTCGAGCTGTCAGGAAAGAAAAGTCGCTGTCGCAGGCAGAAAAACGGCCTCCCTCTAGGAAGTGTCCTGGCACCCACCTTGTTCTATATCTATGTTAACGACCAGCCTATCCATCCCAACACCAGGAGTTTCATTGATGCAGATGGCCTGTGTATTACAACCCTTCCTTGAGGCAGAAGCTACTCTGTGTGAGGCTTTAGTCAACCTGTCCTCATATTACAAAGAGAATCACCTGAGAGCCAATCCATCTAAAACCCAAGTCTGAGCCTTCCACTTGAAGAACGAGTATGCAAATCAAAGGTTGAAGATAACATGGAATGGAGTCAGATTGGAGCACTCTGACAGTCCAGTCTATCTCGATGACTCTTGCTTGATCTCTGACCTACAAAGCACATATCACCAAGCTTAAAGGAAAAGTCAGTTACAGAAATGCTCTTCTTAGCAAACTGAGTACCTCAAAATGGTGAGCAAATTCTAAAACCATTCGATCAACAGCCCTGGCTGTTTGCTTCTCCACTGCCTGCACAGTCTGGGAGCACTCAGCTCATGCAAGGAACATTTTCAAGATGGCGGCGGTGGAGGAGATGATCGGTGTCGCCATGACAACGGGCCTTTAAGGCCAAGATAAGACTCTGCGCACTTCAGAACTTTGAAACTTTGTTGGCGCCAGAAACGTGTCGACTCCTTGTGTACTGTCTCAGTGACATCTGCTATTACACCACCATTGGGCACCTTTGTACTTATGTATGATTGTGCTCATCTATAGCATGAGTTTACTGGATTGCATTCACCATGCCTAGGTACATGTGACAATAAAGTATCATTAAATCATCATCATAACCAATATACAAAAGGTGGATAGACACTGGTTTAATACAATAAGCAAATAAAAGTCTGAAGAAGGATCTCGACAACAAACATCATCTATTCCTTTTCTCCAGAGATGCTGCCTGCCCCGCTGAGTTACTCCAGCACTTTGTGTCTATCTTCGGTTTAAATCAGCATCTGCAGTTCCTTCCTACACAAATATTTTCTTATATAATCTATTAACAGTTTGGGTGAATGTGCATGGGAATTCTAATTAATTCCTTACACATCACCCATGCAACATCCAGTAAGAACAAATATTTACGATTCAACAGTACGTTTCCCGTAGACAAGGGTAAGTAGGTAAGTAATAACCTGGAGCTGGGTGCAGAGTTGAACGGTGGTCCGGAAGGGTGGGCTCCTCTGGTATCGGCTTCATGTTGATGGAGATCATGTTCCTGGGATCATGTTGTGGAGGATCCACATACAGTGGCTGTGTGTAACTCTGTAAGTGACCTCCCTGTTCACAGTGTGCGTACGGCCACGATGGGATACAGTGATGCAGAGGGAGAATAATGACTTGCACGCAACATAATCTCCCTTTAAGCCTCTATAATATCTCGGGAACGTCATTAAGACCTAGGTTCAGAAAGGGGCACTGCTCCAAAGTGCATTTTAGGAATCAATTGTGCAGCACTGTACAAATGGGTAAGATACATATCTGATCTTGCAAGGGCAAACATTTCCTTTGTGGAAATGTTTTATCATAAGATTTAGTCCATCGATTTCACTCCCCCATTCAATCACGGCTGATCTATTTTTGCCCCCTCAACACGATTCTCCTGCCTTCTCCCCGTAAACCATGGCATACTGCATAAAACATGATGGGTTAAATGCTGGTACAAGCTTGTTTCTTTCCTTTACAAATAGGGTGATACGTGATTTATGTTCACAAAAACCTGAGTGAACTAAAATCCAACGCAAAGTGTGTTTCCAGTGAGATATGATTTACAGTATGACATTCCTGCTTCAAATTACCAGACTAAGTCAGGTTGGTCTCCCACTCTCATGTAATGAAAAGAAACTGCAGGTGCTGGTTTATACCAGATAGACACGAAGTGCTGGAGTAACTCAGCGGGACAGGCAGCATCTCTGGAGAACATGGATAGGTGACGTTTCCCAGAGTGCTGGAGTAACTCAGCGGGTCAGGCAACATCTCTGGAGAACATGGATAGGTGACGTTTCACAGAGTGCTGGAGTAACTCAGCGGGTCAGGCAGTATCTCTGGAGAACATGGATAGGTGACGTTTCACAGAGTGCTGGAGTAACTCAGCGGGTCAGGCAACATCTCTGGAGAACATGGATAGGTGACGTTTCACAGAGTGCTGGAGTAACTCAGCGGGTCAGGCAGCATCTCTGGAGAACATGGATAGGTAACCCTAACCCTAACCCTAACCCGAGTAACTCAGCGGGTCAGGCAGCATCTCTGGAGAACATGGATAGGTGACGTTTCATGGATAGACAATAGACAATAGGTGCAGGAGGAGGCCATTCGGCCCTTCGAGCCAGCACCGCCATTCAATGTGATCATGGCTGATCATTCTCAATCGGTACCCCGTTCCTGCCTTCTCCCCCATACCCCCTGACTCCGCTATCCTTAAGAGCTCTATCTAGCATTCAGAGAATTGGCCTCCACTGCCTTCTGAGGCAGAGAATTCGACAGATTCACAACTCTCTGACTGAAAAAGTTTTTCCTCATCTCAGCTCTAAATGGCCTACCCCTTATTCTTAAACTGTGGCCCCTTGTTCTGGACTCCCCCAAACATCGGGAACATGTTTCCCGCCTCTAACGTGTCCAACCCCTTAATAATCTTATACATTTCGATAAAGATCTCCTCTTATCCTTCTAGGTGACGTTTGAAGTCAAGATCTTTCACTACTATCCACCTCATCGGAGACCCTCAAACTATCTTTGATCAGACTTTACTGGCTTTACCCTGCACTAAACATTGTTCCCTTATCCAGTATCTGTACACTGTGAATGGCTCGATTGTAATCATGTATTGTCTTTCCGCTGACTGGATTGCAGACAACGAAAGCTGTTCACTGTACCTCGATACACTAACTAAACTAGACATGAAACGTCACCTATCCATGTTCTCCAGAGATGCTGCCTGACCCGCTGAGTTACTCCAGCACTCTGTGAAACGTCACCTATCCATGTTCTCCAGAGATGCTGCCTGACCCGCTGAGTTACTCCAGCACTCTGTGAAACGTCACCTATCCATGTTCTTCAGAGATGCTGCCTGACCCGCTGAGTTGCCCTGCCATTTTATGTTTATCTTTGGTATAAACCTGCATCTGTCATTCTTTGACATAAGGAACTGCAAATGCTGGTTTACAACAAAAGGCACAAAGTGCTGGGGTAACTGCCGGTCAGGCAGCATGAGACGATAGACCTTCAGACAGAGGAGCAGAATTAGGCCATTCAGCCCATCGAGTTCATTCCCCCATTTAGTCTTTATCCTTTATTTGTGCACTGTGGACAGCTTGATTGTATTTTTTTGACTGGATGACACACAAACAAAAACTTTTCACGGAATCCCGCACACGTGACAATAATAAATAGACGCACAACTACTTGGGTCGATCCATTAAAAGATTATGGAACAAAGCTGAAGGACCCCGACAGTCTTTTCAGATGGGGCAGAGGTTCACGTGCACCTCCTCCACCCTCCGACTGTATCCACTGTTCCAGGTGTGGACTCCTATATATATAGGCAAGACCAGGCACAGGCTCTCCTCTCTCCATCCCTCCCCTTTCCCAGGTCTCCGACCAGTCCAACTGTACCCTGATTACATTTTATCCCTCTATGCTTCGTTGTCACCTTCTCCTAGCTAGCAATGATCTATTCCACATTTGCTTTCACCAGCATCTCTTTTGATGTCTCCTTTTCACACCTTACCCTTCCTTATCTCTGCGTCTCTCTCCCCCGACTCTCAGTCTGAAGGGCTTCGACCCGAAATGTCACCCATTCCTTCTTTCCAGAGATGCTGCCTGTCCCGCTGAGTTACTCCAGCGTTTTGTGTCTATAAAATGTAATCAGGGAGAGTCGGACCGGTCGGGCAACGAGGATGGGGGGGATGGTCAGAGAGGGGATTACAGACCAGTTGTGCTGCTGAAAGTAAGAATTTCATTGTTCCTTTTCAGCACCCATGGCTATTAAACACTCTTGCTCTGAGAATAGAATCCAAGGCTTAGTGGGACTGAGTAGAGATTGATTTATTCTCATTGGAGACAGTGACAAAACACCACAACGTTTCCCTTAATAAACCTCGAGTGGTGCAGCAATCTAATGCTAAATGGCAAAACTATGCTAATTTATGACATGAAGCAAATAGAAACGAAGTACTTGGCTGCATCTGCTTCGTGCCTCACCGTGATTCATCACAGCAGACCAGTCGCAAATCAAAATGTACATGGCATTTCACTTCCAAGAGATTTTAAAACTGACCCTGGCCAAAACCAACATTGCACATTAAAATGATGGCCAATTTACACTGAGATTAAATCATTCCCTACGATACGCAATCTCAAAAGTCAGTGAAAAGCTAAACACCAAATTGAAAAACACTATCGGGAAGCGAAAGATATTGGAGTTTGTAAAATTCTATTATATCATCTCTATCGTCATTACCATAGAAATTTCTAAGATTAAGTTATTATGCAGTCTTCTTGAACTGGGAAAAGTGCAAGTGGGGAATAATTTCACTGTAATTCAAATAAAGTGCAGATGATCTTTTGCAAAGCTCTGAGGGACATGGGGTCTCATTCTGCACACATTCCCAATTAGTGTTAGTTTAGAGACACAGTGCGGAAGCAGGCCCTTTGGTCCACCGGGCAGTGATCACCCATCCACACTGGTTCTATCCTACACCCTAGGAACAATTTACAGAGGCCAATTAGCCCACAAACCCACACGTCTTTGGGATGTGTGAGGAAACCAGAGCAACTGGAGAAAGCCCACGTGGTCACAGGGAGAACGTACAAACTGCATATAGACAGCACCTGTAGTCAAGATGGAACCCGGGTCTCTGGCACTGTGATGCAGCAACTCTACCACTGAGCCACCGTGCCACCATTAATCTTTACTAGATCAAATTGGGCCCATACCTCTCCTGCATTGGTGCAGCACCATCTCCTCCCCCCTCCCCTCCCCTCCCCCCTCCCCTCCCCCCCCTCCCCTCCCTTACCCCCTCCCTCCTCTTCCCCCTCCCCGTTCCCCTCTCCCCTTCTCCTCCCCCCCACTCCATCCCCCTCAACCCCCTAATCCTCCCTCCTACCCCCCTCCCTCCTAGGAGATAGATTTAAGCTTTAAAATGTGAATAACTTTAAAAATATAACACCGATTTCAATGAAACTTCTTCCATTAGCACCAAAGGGACGATGGTGAGTAAGGTGAGCCTAAAATTGTCGCGCTGTCCTGTACCGTTTTGGCTGTAGTTCAGAAACAAACAAACAAGAGTTTTAGTATATAGATGACTATTCTCATAACTTTCTCTCGCGTACACAGTGGATCAGATCACTCAGTAAAATATTCTGACAAACATTAGACTCTTTTATCTATCATATTTTACTATTATACATACAAATGAATTGTTTTAAGTCAAGAAGTTTCTCAACAAATGTTGCATACTGACAAATGATATTAATATAATCAGCAGTCTAAAGTTAAATTAATCATATAATGAGTATTTTAAAGAGATCCCATGTTCATTAAACGACTCATAGTTGCATAACTCACAAAAGGTTCATATTTAATCAAAAGTGGTGTGATATCTAGTCAGGAGTCAAGTTAAGTGTTTTATTGTCATATGTTCCAGATAGAACAATGAAATTCATACTTGCTGCAACACAACAGTATATGTAAACAGTACTATTTAAACAATATAGGAGAAAAAAGTTCAGTGTTTATATATATATATATACACTGAATTTTGAATACATATTCTGAATATATATGTGTGTGTGACCCAAAACATCATATCTCTCGTTTCCCTTTCCCCTGACTCTGAGTCTGAAGGGTCTCAACATGAAATGTCACCTATTCCTTATTTCCAGAGATGCTGCCTGACCCGCTGAACTACTCCAGCATTTTGTGTCTATCTTCTACACACACACACACACACACACACACACACACACACACACACACACACACACACACACACACACACACACACACACACACACACACACACATATACGCATATACATGCATACATAATATACATATACACTTACATAATGCTGAAGTAACATAAATGTGAGGTTATCCACTTTGGCGGCAAGAACAGGAAAGCAGAGTATTACCTGAATGGTGACCGATTGGGAGAAGGGGAGATGCAACGTGACCTGGGTGTCATGGTGCACCAGTCATTGAAAGCAAGCGTGCAGGTGCAGCAGGCAGTGAAGAAAGCGAATGGTATGTTGGCATTCATAGCAAGAGGATTTGAGTTTAGCAGGGAGGTTCTGCTGCAGTTGTACAGGGCCTTGGTGAGACCGCACCTGGAGTATTGTGTGCAGTTTTGGTCTCCTAAACTGAGGAAAGACGTTCTTGCCTTAGAGGGAGTACAGAGAAGGTTCACCAGATTAATCCCTGGGATGGCGGGACTTGCATATGAGGAAAGACTGGATAGACTGGGCTTGTACTCGCTGGAATTTAGAAGACTGAGGGGGGATCTTATAGAAAAATATAAAATTCTTAGGGGGTTGGAGAGGCTAGATGCGGGAAGATTGTTCCCGATGTTGGGGGAGTCCAGAACCAGGGGTCACAGCTTAAGGATAAGGGGGAAGTCTTTTAGGACCGAGATGAGAAAACATTTCTTCACACAGAAAGTGGTGAGTCTGTGGAATTCTCTGCCACAGAAGGTAGTTGAGGCCAGTTCATTGGCTATATTTAAGAGGGAGTTAGATGTGGCCCTTTTTGCTAAAGGGATCAGGGGGTATGGAGAGAAGGCAGGTACAGGCTACTGAGCTGGATGATCAGCCATGATCATATTGAATGGCGGTGCAGGCTCGAAGGGCCGAATGGCCTACTCCTGCACCTATTTTCTATGCTTCTATGTTTCTATGTTAACTCAGCAGGTCAGGCAGCATCTCAGGAGAGAAGAAATGGGTGACGTTTCGGGTCGAGACCCTTCTTCAGACTGATGTCAGGGGGGCTGGACAAAGGAAGGATATAGGTGGAGACAGGAAGACAGAGGGAGATCTGGGGAGGGGGAGGGGAAGAGAGGGACAGAGGAACTATCTAAAGTTGGAGAAGTCAATGTTCATACCACTGGGCTGTAAGCTGCCCAGGCGAAATATGAGGTGCTGTTCCTCCAATTTCCGGTGGGCCTCACTATGGCACTGGAGGAGGCCCATAACAGAAAGGTCAGACTGGGAATGGGAGAGGGAGTTGAAGTGCTCAGCCACCGGGAGATCAGGTTGGTTAAGGCGGACTGAGCGAAGGTGTTGAGCGAAACGATCGCCGAGCCCGCATTTGGTTTCGCCGATGTAAAGAAGTTGACATCTAGAGCAGCGGATGCAATAGATAAGGTTGGAGGAGGTGCAGGTGAACCTCTGTCTCACCTGGAAAGACTGTTTGGGTCCTTGGATGGAGTTGAGGGGGGAGGTAAAGGGACAGGTGTTGCATCTCGTGCGGTTGCAGGGGAAAGTGCCCGGGGATGGGGTGGTTTGGGTAGGAAGGGACGAGTGGACCAGGGAGTTATGGAGGGAACGGTCTCTGCGGAACGCAGAAAGGGGAGGGGATGGGAAGATGTGGCCAGTGGTGGGGTCCCGTTGTAGGTGACGGAAATGTTGGCGGATGATTTGTTGGATCCGCTGGCTGGTGGGGTGGAAGGTGAGAACGAGGGGGATTCTGTCCTTGTTACAAATGGGGGGAGGGGGAGCAAGAGCAGAGCTGCGGGATGTAGAAGAGACCCTAGTGAGAGCCTCATTTATAATGGAAGAGGGGAAGCCCCGTTTCCTGAAGAATGAGGACATCTCTGATGCCCTAGTGTGAAACACCTCATCCCGGGCGCAGATGCGGCGTAGACGGAGGAATTGGGAGTAGGGGATAGACTTTTTGCAGGAGTCAGGGTGGGAAGAAGTGTAGTCCAGATAGCTGTGCGAGTCAGTGGGTTTATAGTAGATGTCAGTCACTAGTCTGTCTCCTGTGATGGAGATGGCGAGGTCCAGAAATGGGAGGGAGATGTCGGAGATAGCCCAGGTATATTTAAGGGCAGGATGGAAATTGGAAGTGAGGTGTATAAAGTCAATGAGTTCTGCAGTGAGTTCTATCTCCGACATCTCCCTCCCGTATGTATATATATATATATGTGTGTGTCCATATGTGTGTGTCCATATGTGTGTGTGTGTGTGTGTGTGTGTGTGTGTGTGTGTGTGTGTGTGTGTGTGTGTGTGTGTGTGTGTGTGTGTGTGTGTGTGCATACATATATATGGGTGTGTATATGTATACATATGTGTGTGTATACATATGGAAAAAAATACATATATATATACCCATATATATGTGTACACACACCCCTATATATGTGTGTATACATATCTGTGTGTATATATACATGTGCATATGTATAAGTACATGTCCATGCATATGTGTGTATACATGTGTGGGTGTATACATAAATATGAACATGTGTAGATGTTTATATATGTGCTGTGTGTATACATGTGTGTGTTTACATATATATGTGTGTGTATATATATGTGTTGTATATATGTGTATCCATATATGCGTGTATATAAATATATTTATTTTACACATGCATATACATTACACACACACACATAAAACAAACAATAACAGTGCAAAAAGACAAAACCAATGGGCCAAGTCTATGCAGTTCCGAGCTTATTTGGGGGTTGTGGTGCTCAATAGTCCGATGGCTGTGGACAAGCTGCTCCTATCATCTAAGAATGATTATCCGTGAAAGTCAGAAGATCAGAGAGTTCTCCATTTCTAAGGCCATGTGTGGGTGATGATGCTTTGGGTTGTTCCTAGAGCCAGTGAACAGGGTGGGCTTGTGTACAGGGCATGCAGCATCTTCATCCATACTCTTCACACCACAACCAGTCCATACATCTACCAGCTCCCACCAGCTGCCATCCCTTTTACCCATTTTACAAGCAAGGCTTGGAAGGATCATTATTAACCCAGAGTGAAACTTTAAGTGTTCTTGAAATGAATAAACACTCATTGACAAATGGATTTCACAGTTATTGAATTAAGGCATCCTTCTGCCTCTAATAAAATACTGATTTTCCCCTCACATTCATGGGAACCAACTATATCCCTGCACATTCAAAAAAGTATTCTTAAAGATACAACAAGGGTTATTAAGTACTACATAAAGTGCTGGAGTAACTCAGCGGGTCAGGCAGCATCTGTGGAGAACATGGATAGGTGACGTTTCACAGAGTGCTGGAGTAACTCAGTGGGTCAGGCAGCATCTCTGGAGAACATGGATAGGTGACGTATCAGGTCAAGTGTAGTTTAGTCAGTTGCAGTGCCAACTGGTCCCAGGAGCTCCAATCACAACACAGGTACAGTGAAAAGCTTTTGTTGCGTGCTATCCAGTCCGTGGAAAGACTATACATAATTACAATGAAGTCATTCACAGTATATGGATACATGATAAAGGGAATAACGTTTCAGTTTCAGTTTCCAACTTTTCACTGATCATTTTCTCTTGGCAGGAAAAATGCTAAAGAGACTGGGTTTGGCAAAAGCAGATCCTGAACATTAACACATCAGGGTGTTATGGTAATAGAGCATACCAGTTTCAATAAAGGATTTTGAATAAAAAATTTGGGTGGCACAGCGGTAGAGTTGCTGTGACAGTGACAGAGACCCAAGTTCGATCCCGACTACGGGTGCTGTCTGTCTGTACGGGGTTTGTACCTTCTCCCCGTGACCTGCGTGGGTTTTCTCCAAAATCTTTGGTTTCCTCCCACACTCTAAAGATGTACAGGTTTGTAGGTGAATTGGCTTGGTAAATGTACATATTGTCCCTAGTGTGTGTAGGGTAGTGTTAATGTGCATGGATCGTGGGTCAGTATGGATTTGGTGGGCCGAAGGGCCTGATTCCGCACTGTATCTCTAAAACAAAAAAAACGAAAGGACATCAGTAATGTTTGCCGACAAAAGAGTAAAACGTACTGGAAATCAGACAGCGTGCACCCGAGATACCGGAAATAAAGCACATCAGGGATGTCTACCGGTAAAGAGTAAAGGGCCTGTCCCACTTAGGCGATTATTGTGGTGACTGCCGGCGACTGTCGAAGTCGTAGCAGATCGCCAAAATTTTCTTTTACCCGACGACAATGACCACGACAATGCCGAGTCAGGTCGAGATTACAGCATCTTCGGAATCATCGCAAAATTCCCACGCTGTTAATGCTTCTCCGGCATCCTAATTTTCGCTGAAATCACTGACAAGTCGGTAAGTACTTGAGAGTTTTGAACTATAACATCTTGCCCGGGTTAATTGAAAACCAAGCTTCACGGTAACAAGGCATAAACTGGATTTACTTCAAGTTTACTAATAGCAGCATTAAGAAACTTAATTTCAAAAGTGGTTAAGTGGATTTTTGTGAAAAGTGTGTGGGCATTCTTTGAAAATGTATGGGAGATGCATATCTGGTTTCTGGGTTGCATATCTGGGTTGGGAGCCCACTTTAAATGTAATTGCTGATGGCCATAAACTTCGCAAAAATTCCCACGCTTACCTGACCGTCAAACTGTCGCCTCCAATCTACCTGTCAAATGTCCTGACGGTAAATAAATTGGTTAAACACAAGCATTTTATGGTATCTTGAAATGACTTTACTTATTTTAATATTACGTGCTTCTAAATGCATCTGCGACAACCTAGCAAACCTGGGGACAGCATGCGACAGCGCCCGCAATAAGCAACGATACCTGGCGACAAGCCAGCTGTCGCAGAGAAATTACTATCCGGAAAATCTCTCAGCGACGCACTGAGATCCACTACGATTCATTGAAGACTCCTCACGATCATGCCCGCGACACCCCGGCGAACTGTCGACGATAGCCTAGTCACCCGCAGTCACCTTAAAATCGCCTAAGTGGGACAGGCTCTTAAGTAAGACACATCAGGGATGTCCACCGGTAAAGAGTAAGACACATCAGGGATGTCTACCCAAGAACAAAGAGTAAAAGAGTACGAGGATGTTGCCAGGACTAGAGGGCGTGAGCTATAGGGAGAGGTTGAGTAGGCTGGGACTATTCCTTGGAGCGCAGGAGATGATGTCTATATGGAGTTTGTACGTTCTCCCCGTGACCTGCGTGGGTTTTCTCCAAGATCTTCGGTTTCCTCACAGGCTCCAAAGACATACAGGTTTATAGATTAATTTGCTTGGTTTAAGTGTAAATTATCCCTAGTGTGTGTAGGATAGTGTTAGTGTGCAGGGATCTGTGGTCAGTGCGGACTCAGTGGGCCGCAGGGCCTGTTTCCGCGCTGTATCTCTAAACTAAAAAGCAGAGACTGAACTTGCTCTACTTGGTGGAGGCCACACAATGACCGTTCCGTGGACAGCGAGTGGCTTGTGTCCAATAACATCTCAAACACCCAGACTGAGCCAGAGTTAAGAGCCCAAACGGGTCACGTGAAGGCTAAGGAGTGTGGGCGTAGGGAACTCAATGGAACGATAGTGAGGCCTGGACCAATTTACAAAACATGTGAAGAGCAACAAGGTAAACACCACACAAAGGCGTACCAGAGTGGGTGGGTGGGTGGGTGGAAGGAAGGTTGTTTGGAGGTTAGTTATCTGAAATTGGAGAATTTAATGTTCAGACCCAGCGGAATCTCTCTGCGTGGGAAGATATTTTGCAATGTGATTGCCACGGTGTGCCGACTCCCATTAATGTGCCCTCTGGTGCTCAATTATCAAAATGCAAGGCAATTACATTTGACTTTTCTCTCCAAAATTTCACCTTCCAAGAGAAATCCAAAAACAAACTTGAAGGCACTGAAATTCCAAAATGAGACTATTTTGTTCATAGGTACACAGATACAATAGGTGGAGGAGTAGGCCATTCGGCCCTTCTAGCCAGCACCGCCATTCAATGTGATCATGGCTGATCATCTAAAATTAGTACCCTTTTCCTGCCTTCTCCCCATAATCCCTTGTTTCCGCTAGCCCTAAGAGCTCTATCTAACTCTCTTAAATGTTCTCTGTTCAATTTTCACCTACAGGTATTGATGTCTCCAAGGACGAACCTGATTAACAGCTAACAGAATAAAGACACAAAGTGCTGGAGTAACTTGGCGGGTCAGGCAACATCCATGGAGATCATGGATGGGTGACCTTTTGGTTTGGGACCCTTTTTTAGACTTGAGAGAAGCAATAGACAATAGGTGCAGGAGGAGGCCATTCGGCCCTTCGAGCCAGCACCGCCATTCAATGTGATCATGGCTGATCATTCTCAATCAGTACCCCGTTCCTGCCTTCTCCCCGTACCCCCTGACTCCGCTATCCTTAAGAGCTCTATCTAGATCTCTCTTGAAAGCATTCAGAGAATTGGCCTCCACTCCACAATGTGGAAACAGGCCCTTCAACCCTCCGAGATCGCAATGACCAGCGATCACCCCGCACACTAGCACCATCCTGCACACTAGGGACACACTCACACTGTCATAGAGTGATAGTGTGGAAACAGGCCCTTCAGCCCAACTTGTCCACACCACCCAACATGTCCCAGCTACACTAGTCAGTCCCACATCCTTCCAAACCTGTCCTATCCATGTACCTGTCAAACCGTTTCTTAAATGTTGAGATAGTCCCAGCCTCAACTACCTCCTCTGGCAGCGTGTTCTATACACACACCACCTTTTGTGTGAAAATGCTACCTCTCAGATTTCTATTAAATCTTTTCCCCTTCACCTTAAACCTTTGTCCTCTGGTCCTCGATTCCCCTACTCTGGGCCAGTGACTCTGTGCATCTACCCGATCTATTCCTCTCATGATTTTGTACACCTCTATAAGATCAGCCCTCATCCTCCTGCGCTCCATGGAATAGAGACCCAGCCTACTCAACCTCTCCCTATAGTTCACACCCTCTAGTCCTCGCAACATCCTCATAAATGTTCTGTGTACCCTTTCCAGCTTGACAACATCTTTCCTATAACATGGTGCCCAAAACTGAACACAATACTCTAAATGTGGTCTCACCAACTTCTTATACAACTGCAACATGACCTCCCAACTTCTATACTCAATACTCTGACTGATGAAGGCCAATGTGCCAAACGCCTTTTTGACCGCCATATCTACCTGCGACTTCACCTTCAAGGAAGGGCGTGCAGCGTAGGTTTACTAGGTTAATTCCCGGAATGGCGGGACTATCATATGTTGAAAGACTGGAGCGACTAGGCTTGTATACACTGGAATTTAGAAGGATGAGAGGAGATCTTATCGAAACGTATAAGATTATTAAGGGGTTAGAGGCAGGAAACATGTTCCCAATGTTGGGGGAGTCCAGAACAAGGGGCCACAGTTTAAGAATAAGGGGTAGGCCATTTAGAACTGAGATGAGGAAAAACTTTTTCAGTCAGAGAGTTGTGAATCTGTAGAATTCTCTGCCTCAGAAGGCAGTGGAGGCCAATTCTCTGAATGCATTCAAGAGAGAGCTAGATAGAGCTCTTAAGGATAGCGGAGTCAGGGGGTGTGGGGAGAAGGCAGGAACGGGATACTGATTGAGAATGATCAGCCATGATCACATTGAATGGCAGTGCTGACTCAAAGGGCCGAATGGCCTCCTCCTGCACCTATTGTTTATTGTCTATCGTCTATTGAACCATGCACCTGCATTCCTAGATCCCTTTGCTCTGTCCAAATTGGTATCATAGGAGCCTTAGTGCTGTGATTATTCATGCCATCAATTAGTTATACCTTCATAGCAAGAATGACACAGGCCTGCAGACTGATGACTGCAAGTTCTTTACGGGACTGTTCCTTTTATGTTTGAATTTTTTTAATGCAGAAAAATTCTCTCGTAATGTATTACTATCCTTTTGTTAATTAAGAATCGTGGTTACAAATCTTGATTGGGGAAATAAATTCAATATATTTGAGATCCAAATTATAATTCACATTCTCGCTCGTTTGCAAAGACTTCTGGGTTAAAGAAGTTGCTCCTCATCTCCATTGTAAAGCTGCGTTCCCACTCTGAGGCTGTGCCCTCTGGTCCTAGACTCTCCCACTAGTGGAACCATCCCTGTCCGCTGTGTGTGCAGTGGAGGGCAGGGGTTAGAGACACTGGAGGTCATTCTCAGGCCATTTGAACAACGGTTTCTGAGGTTAGATTCATCACGAGGCGAGCAAAGGAAGCAACAACTGCTGGGAGAGGAGGGAGATACATCACACGAGGCCTTCAGATTTAGCCGAGAAGGGCTGGAGTGGGAATGGCATTTCCAGCCATTGCATAGAAGACACTGATTTAGATCTGACTGAAGATGATGTACTCCATTCGAAGGTATTTATTCACAAAATGCTGGAGTAACTCAGCAGGTCAGGCAGCATCTTAGGAGAGAAGGAATGGGTGACGTTTCAGGTCGAGACCCTTCTCAACCTGAAACGTCACCCATTCCTTCTCTCCTGAGATGCTGCCTGACCTGCTGAGTTACTCCAGCATTTTGTGAATAAATACCTTCGATTTGTACCAGCATCTGCAGTTATTTTCTTACACATGATGTACTCCATGGTCCATCTTACATCTTCCTGCACCTTCTCCCTGTGACTGTGTGGACTTCCTCCAGCTTTTTCTTTTAGTTTAGAGACAACATGGAAAAAGGTCCTTCGACCCACCGAGTCCGTACTGACCAGCGATCACCCCTGTACACTAGTTCTGTCCTACAATCTTGGGACAACTTACAGAGGCCAATTAAACTGCGAGCCCGCACATCTTTGGGATTTGGGAGGAAACCGGAGCACCCAGAGGAAACCCACGCAGTCACATGGAGAACGTACAAACTCCACGCAGACAACACCCGTAGTCAGGATCGAACCTGGGTCTTTGGCGCTGTGAGGCAGCAACTCTAAGCCATGGTGTGACCCTTCTTCAGACTGAATGTGGTGGGTGAGGGGGAAAGATGGAAGGGAGGAGGGGTAGCACAATCCTAATGAGTGATGGGTGGATACAGGTGAGGGGAGATTTTGAGATCACCCTTCATCCTCCTGCACTCCAAGGGATAAAGGGCCAGCCTGCTCAACCTCTCCCTGTAGCTCAGAGCCCTCTAGTCCTGGCAACAACCTCGTAAATCTTCTCTGTATCATTTCCAGCTTGACAACATCTTTCCTATAACATGGTGCCCAAAACTGAACATACTACTCCAAAGGCAGCCTCACCAATGTTTTATATAACTGCAACATGACCTCCCAATGTCTATACTCAGCCTTTCAAACAGTGTCCGAAACAGGACAGGAACCCAGTTAGTTCGGTTGCACGGTGGCACAGCGGTAGAGTTACTGCCTTACAGCGCTTGCAGTGCCAGAGACCCGGGTTCCATCCCAACTACGGGTGCTGTCTGTACGGAGTTTGTACGTTCTCCCCGTGACCTGCGTGGGTTTTCTCCGAGAGCTTCGGTTTCCTCCCACACTCCAAAGACGTGCAGGTTTGTAGGTTAATTGTCCCTCATACGAGTAGGATTGTGATAATGTGCGGGGATCGCTGGTCGGTGCGGACTCGGTGGGCCGAAGGGCCTGTTTCTGCGCTGTATCTTTAAACCAAACTGTGGGTAGAACTTATTTCCAAACTTGAAACATTTGCAGCTGCAGTTAAATTTGGAAAAGCCTGTCTTATGTCAGTCGTGTCCCAAAATGAAATTGCTGCTTTGGGATAACGACAATATCAGTTATCCATATACTGGTCCAAATGTCTTTACAATGTTGTGACTGTATCTGCCTCAACAACCTCCTCCGGCAGCTCGTTCCATCTACCTACCACCCTCTGGGGAAAAGGTTGCCCCTCAGGTTCATATTAAACCTTTCCCCTCCCACCTTAAACTTATGTCCTCTGGTTCTTGATTGCCCTCTGCTCTGCATTTAACCTAACAATACAATTGTCAACACTAAAATACAACAGCGCCATCTGTTTGCTTCAAGTCCTTAGCGATGAAATAGTCCACTCACGCTTTTAATGGCTGTTTTAATGGATGACAAGCTCAGAGAACGAGCCACAGTTTCCATTCCCAAATGGAGGCTTTCTTCCAGAAGGAGTCTCCCTGTCAAAGGTCAGAGGTGACTATCGCTATTGGTTACCAAACATTTCTGCCCTGAATGTGCTTGCAAAAATATGCGTTGAGTTTGAGTTTCATACATCTTCTATTGTTCATTTATCGTGGCAATCAATGGAGAGAAAGAAAGAAAGTTCAGAAATACAGCCCCACCTCTGGAGCAAAGGCGGTTCAAATCCAGTTCACAGTCGATGCTTACATGTATAATTAACACCATGCCACTTAATGGACTTCCTTCATAAATCCCAAATTAATTGTTGGTCGCCATGGCAATAAAACTGCTAAAACATGCACTTCAGCATTGTACTGGACGTTGGTGTTGTGTTGTGTATTGTATTGTGTTCAGTTTTGGTCACCCGGCAGTCGGGAAGATGTTTAGTTTAGTTTAGTTTAGAGATACAGCGCGGAACAGGCCCACATACTAACACTACCCTAACACACCAGTACCAAGCCAATTAACCTCAAACCTGTACGTCTTTGGAGTGTGGGAGGAAACCGAAGATCTCAGAGGAAACCCACGCAGGTCACGGGGAGAACGTACAAACTCCCTACAGACAGCACCCGTAGTCGGGATGGAACCCGGGTCTCCGGCGCTACATTTGCTGTAAGGCAGCAACAATACCACTGCGTCACCGTGACGCCTACGTTGTTAAGCTGGAAAGAGTGGAGAAAGATTTACGAGGATGTTGCCAGGACGTGAGATGCCCGAGCAATAGGGAGAGGTTGAGCAGGCTAGGACATTATTCCTTGGAGAGCAGAAGTCTGAGGGGTGATCTTATAGAGGTGTATACGATACAGAGGGGAACAGATAGGGTCAATGCAGTCTTTTACATCGAGAACCAGAGGACACAAGAGGGGAAAGATTTAATAGGAGCCCGAGGGTCAACTTTTTAACAGAGGGTGGTAGGTAGATGGAACGAGCTGCCGGAGGAGGTAGTTGAGGCAGGGATTGTCACAACATTGAAAAGACATTTGGACAGGTACACGGACAGGAAAGGTTTAAAGGGATATGGGCCACACATAGGGGAGGTGGGACTAGAGTAGGTGGGATATCTTGGTCGACGTGGGCAAGTTGGGCCTGTTTCCATGCTGTGTGTCTCTATGACTCGTATATTGCTATTGAATTAGAGTGCTCTGGGGGTTGCATTGGCCATTATCTACAATTGGCAACCTCTGGCTTAGAACGTCCCAGACCAAAGGGGACCTCACTACCAGGATTTCCTTCTTCCTAATTTGAGGAAGGACGTCCTTGCTATTGAGGCAGTGCAGCATAGGTTCACCAGGTTAATCCCTGGGATGGAGGGACTGTCATACGAGGAAAGATTGGAAAGACCGGTCTTGTATTCACTGGAGTTTAGAAGGATGAGAGGGGATCTTATAGAAACGTATAAAATTTATAAAAGGACTGGACAAGCTAGATGCAGGAAAAATGTTTCCAATGTTGGGGGAGTCCAGAACAAGGGGTCACAGTCCAAGAATAAAGGGGAGGCCATTTAAAACTGAGGTGAGTAAAAACCTTTTCACCCAGAGAGTTGTGAATTTGTGGAATTCTCTGCCACAGAGGGCAGTGGAGGCCGATTCACTGGATGAATTTAAAAGAGAGTTAGATAGAGCTCTAGGGGCTAGCGGGGTCAAGGGATATGGGGAGCAGGCGGGTTACTGATTGTGGATGGTCAGCCATGATCACAATGAATGGCGGTGCTGGCTCGAAGGGCCGAGTGGCCTCCTCCTGCACCTATTTTCTATGTTTCTATGTTTCTACAGACCTTACGACCAGGTGAGATACTCGAGATACTTGGTCACGTGTGGCTGCGCCTAACGGCTGCGGCTCTCTGGCAGTCTGTTTGTCTTTTCTTCTTTTTTTTGTTTGTGTCGGTGTTGGGATGGTTTTTGTTTCTGTTTTTGGCTGTGTATGTGTATGTGTATGTGTGGGGGTGGGGGTGGGGGGGGAAACCTTTCTTTTATTAGGTCTCTTCCCCGGGGCGCAGCTCGGCCGCTGGACTTAACATCGCCGGCGCGGCTCGGCCGCAGGACCTTCCATCGCCCGGTACGGCCGCGGGACGGTTCTGCGCTCGGTGCGGCTCGGCCGTGGGGCCTTCCATCGCCCGGCGCGGCTCGGCTGCGGGACTTAACATCGTCGGCGCGGCTCGGCCGCGGGACGTTTCAGTGCCCGGTGCGCCTCGACCGCGGGACGTTTCAGTGCCCGGTGCGGCTCGGCCGCGGGACGTTTCAGTGCTCGGTGCGGCTCGGCCGCGGGGCCTTCCATCGCCCGGCGCGGCTTGGCCGCTGGACTTAACATCGCCCGGTGCGGCCGCGGGGCCTTCCATCCCCTTGCGGGGGCTGTGAGTGTCGGTTGCCTCGGTAGGGGTCGAGCTGTCTGTCCGTGGGTGCGGGGGGAAGAGAGGGGAAGTTTTGTTGCCTCCATCACAGTGAGGGGGTGTTTGGAGTCACTGTGATGGATGTTGGTGTTGGGGTCGTGTGTCCTGTGTTCTTTTGTTTTTTGCTGTGTCTTGTGACTGCTGAAATTTCGTTCGGTATTTATACCGAATGACAATAAAGTTCTGTTATACTGTTATATACAACAGGTGTTTGAAGGGCTTCAACATTTACAATGAAAAATGTAGTCAGGGTGGAAGAAAAATATTTGGTGGGAAGGTGGGTCAAATGGAGCTCTCTCTCCCACACACATAGTGCAAGGTAAAGCCCAGTAAGGTCCGATTGAAGATAGTGTGAGGGTCTCCGATGTGGTGGATGGGAGGTCAGGACCACTCTGTAGTTGGTGAGAGGACGGCTCACCTGCCTGATAACAGGTGGGAAACTGTGGGAGTGCCACTGTGGTCTTTGGGGTGAAGCCTGGCAAATCCACAAGAGGGCCAAAGAACGGTACAAAAACTAGTGCGTGCGGCACGGTGGCGCAGCGGTAGAGTTGCCGCCTTACAGCGAATGCAGCGCCGGAGACCCGGGTTCCATCCCGACTACGGGTGCTGTCTGTATAGAGTTTGTACGTTCTCCCCGTGACCTGCGTGGGTTTTCTCCGAGATCTTCAGTTTCCTCCCACACTCCAAAGACGAATTGGTGCAAGTGTACATTGTCCTGAGTGTGCAGCATTATGTAGGATAGTGTTAATGTGCGGGGATCGCTGGTCAGTGTGGACTTGGTGGGCCGAAGGGCCTGTTCCCGCGCTGTATCTCTACACTAAAAGAGAGCCCCAGTCTGGCTGGATTCCCTTTGACCACAAGCCACGAGCAATGTCATCTCGGGATGAGAACATGGTCGCTTCTGCTGCCAAGCAACTCCTTGCTCTCTGCATTTACTGGGAACACCTTTTGGAACAGGACCATTTCATGTATCATGTTTCAGATGATCACATAACCAGGTCCAGATGTCAAATCATATTCAATTAAGCTGGAAAGGGTGCAGGGAAGATTTATGAAGATGTTGCCAGGACTGAGCTATAGGGAGAGATTGAGCAGGCTAGGACTCTATTCCGTGGAGCGCAGGAGGATGAGGAGTGATCTTAGAGAGATGTGCAAGATCGTGAGAGGAATAGATCGGGTGAATGCAGAGTTTTTTTACACAGAGATGGGGAATGGGAAATCAAAGGACAGAGGTTTAAGGTGAAAATGTAATAGGAACCCGAGGGGCAATTTTATTTCCCACACAGAGGGTGGTGGGTGTATGGAACAAGCTGCCAGAGGAGGTAGTTGAGGCAGTTATAATATCCACATTTAAAAAGGCATTTGGACAGGTATATGGAAAGGAAAGGTTTAGAGGGATATGGGCCAAACGTGGGCAGGTGGGACAAGTGTAGATGGGGTATTGTGGTCGGTATGGATGAGTTGAGCAGTATGGCCTGTTTCCAAGCTGAATGACTTTAAAATGATCTAAATCCTATTCAAACACTAACAGCAGCAACACAGCAGGTAATTAGAATACACATTTTTTAGGGGGTGATTTTGTTTCCAAGCAGGATGTTGGCCTGAAACTGAAGGGGGGAATCTGCACAGAACCCTTGAAGACAGTGACTATTGAGGCAGCAACAATAAAACTTGAAAGGGAATTAATCCAAATATCTGAAATAAGATATAAACATGGACACAAAAATATGGCAAGGAATTGATATTAGAGAACATTTAAGGGCTTAGAACAGCATTACGCATTGAATGGCATTTCTGCAATTTAACTTAACAGTAGAGTTGCTGACTTACAGCGACAGAGACCCGGGTTTAATCCCGACTAGGGGTGCTGTCTGTACGGAGTTTGTACCTTCTCCCCGTGACCTGCGTGGGCTTTCTCCGAGAACTTTGTTTTCCTCCTACACTCCAAACACGTGCAGGTTTGTAGGTTAATTGGCTTGGTATAAATCTAATAAGTAAATATATGTATATATGTAAAAAAATGTTCCCAGTGTTGGATAGTGTTAATGTGCAGGGATCGCTGGTCAGCACGGACTCGGTGGGCCGAAGGGCCCGTTTCTGTGGCGTATCTAAACTAAACTAAGGGTTCCAATACCTAACATTATTCCCTTTAACTCGTATCTGTACACTGTGGACGGCCTGATTGTAATCGTGTACAGTCTTTCCGCTGAATGGACAACACGCAACAACAAAGCTGTTCACTGTACCTCAGTACACGTGACAATAATAAACTCAACTGAACTAAACTAACCTGTAGCACGTCAATGTGGGATTTGCAGGTGGAAAATAATGGACAGCAGCAAGTCTGCAACCTTATTGAATTCCCTTTCCATTTCCCTCAATGGTGCATCTGACGGCCTGGCCTCATTTTGAGGGGATGTACAATTAGTTGAAGCTGGAAGTTGACTATGCAGTGTGCTTCCTGCTGACAGTGTGTGGTATTGAGGAAACAGGTTCACATTTCGATTTAGCCACTAGTCCTCCAACATCACTCCGGTTAACATAATAAGCAACTATTTTACAGCATGAACAACGGATGAAGTTATTAAATTATTGCTTTCTTTCAATATTTATTGATTCAATAGACAATAGGTGCAGGAGGAGGCCATTCTGCCCTTCGAGCCAGCACCACCATTCAACGTGATCATGGCTGATCATTCTCAATCAGCACCCCGTTCCTGCCTTCTCCCCATACCCCCTGACTCCGCTATCATTAAGATACTTTGTTGTCACGTAAAATGCTTTGTTTTGCGTACAACCCGGTAAAATCAAACAGCACGCCTCACCTCAGCAGTATACAAGAGTTACTATGTTTTGGTGCCGACATGTGAATTTAGTTTAGAGTTTAGAGATACAGCGTGCAAAAGGCCCTTCAGCCCACCGGGTCCAAACCGACCAGTGATCCCCGCACATTAATCCTACACCCACAAGGGAATTCTTTTACATTTACCAAGCCAATTAACCTACAAAGCTGCACGTCTTTGGAGTGTGGGAGGAAACCGAAGATCTCGGAGAAAACTCACACAGGTTACGGGGAGAATGTACAAACTCCGTACAGACAGCACCCGTAGTCGGGATGGAACCCGGGTCTCCGGCGCTGCATTCGCTGTAAGGCAGCAACTCTACCGCTGCACCACCGTGACCGCCAACAGTTGCAAGAGGCAATGAACTCTGGCAAGGCAAGGAAGGTGGGGACCAGAGTCTCCAGCATCCTGTTCCTAGATTGTAGTCCTAGGTCATGCCATTGGACCTTGTCAAGCACCTTGGCCTTGTCGTTGGACAGTCATCTTGTCTACTCCCAAATTTGGGATCAGTTGCTGCAGTTTCTCCTGTGACTACATAGGTTCATAAGTGATAGGAGCAGAATTAGGCCATTTGGCCCATCAAGTTTACTCCGCCATTCAATCATGGCTGATCTATCTCTCCCTCCTAACCCCATTCTCCTGCCTTCTCCTCATAACACCCGACACCCGTACTAATCAAGAATCTATCTATCTCTGCCTTAAAAACATCCACTGACTTGGCCTCCATAGCCTTCTGTGGCAGAGAATTCCACAGATTCACCACCCTCTAACTAAAGAAATTCCTCCTCATCTCCTTCTTAAAGGAACGTCTTTTAATTCTGAGGCGATGACCTCTAGTCCTAGACTCTCCCACTAGTGGAAACTTCCTCTCCACATCCACTCTATCCAAGCCTCTCACTGTTCGGTAAGTTTCAATGAGGTCCACCCTCATTCGTCTAACCTTCAGCGAGTACAGGCCCAGTGCCGACAAACGCTCATCATATGTTAACCTACTCATTCCTGGGATCATTCTTGTAAACCTCCTCTGGACCCTCTCCAGAGCCGGCACATCCTTCCTCAGATATGGGGCCCAAAACTGCTCACAATACTCAAAATGTGGTCAGACCAGTGCCTTATACAGCCTCAGCATTACATCCCTGCTTTTGTATTCTAGTCCTTTCAAAATAAATGTCGGCATTGCGTTTGCCTTCCTTACTACCGATTGGACCTGCAAACTAACTTTTTGGGAAGTTAGCACTCCCAAGTCATTTTGCACCTCCAATTTCTGAATTCTCTCCCATTTAGAAAATAGTCTATGCCTTTATTCCTACTACCAAAATGCATGGCTCCACACTTTGCTACACTATATTCCATCTGCCACTTCTCTGCTCACTCTCCCAACCTGTCCAAGTCCTACTGCAGAGTCCCTGCTTTCTCTACACTACCTTCCCTTCCACCTATTTTTGTATCATCCGCAAACTTGACACAAAGCCTTCAATCCCCTCGTCCAAATCATTAATATACAACAAAGAGTACCTGCCCCAGCACCGACCCCTGTGGAACTCCGCTAGTCACTGGCAGCCAACCAGAAAAAGCCCCCTTTATTGCCACTCTGTCTTCTGCCATCCAGCCAACCTGCTATTCATGCTGGTATCTGCCCTTTGATACCGTGGGTCTCATCTTCCTGACCAGCCTCACGTGTGGCACCTTATCAAAGGCTTTGTGAAAATCTAAGTAAACAACATCAATTGACTCTCCTTTGTCTGTCCTGCTATTTACGTCTTCAAAGAATTCCAGCAAATTTGTCAAGCAAGACCTTCCCTTCACAGAGCCATGCTGACTTTGGCCTATTTTATCGTGAACTAAGTACTCCGTAACCTCATCCTCTATAATGGACTCTAATATTTTACCAACCACCAAAGTCAGACTAACTATTCTGCCTTGCTCCCTTTTTGTGCAGCG